>NC_058406.1:60757182-61045308 GCF_002201575.2 Neomonachus schauinslandi
CACTCACTCACTCACTCACTCACTCACTCACTCACTCACTCACTCACACCCATTTAGGCTGGTGTGCTTCCTGCTAGGCCCTGGGGAAGGAAGGGCTGGGTGGTGGCTGCAGGTCGGGTAATGGAAGTCCAGAGCTGCTCCACGGTGATGCATGGGCTTTCAGTTGTAAAACAGTCCCTAGATTGCAAGTTCAAGGGAAAGAAAGAGGTCTTTCTCAATCTGTTTGGGGTTTTGATTTTGATTCTGATCTCAAAGGCATGGCAATCCCTTCATTTCCTCTTTGGAAAATCTCCATCCTTGCTCCTACTGAGGTCCCCACTCCCAGCAGGCAGTGCCCATAGGTCTGAAGTTCAGAAGGTGGGACGGTGCAGTTTCTCAGGAGCATGCTAGAATCGCCCTTGTATGAATCCAGCACAGAGAAGGCAGGGCTTCCGTGAAGAAGCCCGGATTTACAGGAGAGGGCCTTGGTGTGGAGGAAGCTTAAAGCACTGGACTTAGATGACCTTTCCCGCGTCCTGTTTTACTTTGTCAGGTTGTTTGTTGCAGGACTTGATCTCTGGCCTCAGGTTCCTTCTGTGTAAGGGACAGGCTGGACACATCCATGGTGACTGAGCCCTCCATGGATCTCCATTCTAGCTCAAACACTTGCAGGCATTCTGCTTTCCCACACATCATAAAGACCCACTGAGCATGTCAGAGTCCAGTTTCCGTCACTTGGTATTCAAGGTCCCTCATCACTGGACCCCTGCATCCCTCATCAGTCCCACTGTGACCACTTTCTCCCCCTCTGCTACCCTAACCTCTAGCAAAACCAAATCTTGAACCATTCTGTGAATGGGAACATACTCCTTCCCTTAACCACTGGACAAACTTCTATGCATCTTTCAACACTTAGCTTGCACACCACCTTCTCTGACGTCCCCAGGTGTGCTGATGACTCCCATGTCTGGGGCCCCGCTCTCCCTGGGCGTACCTCTGTTTTACACCCCCACTCTGCACGACTGCCCTTGCTGGCAGATGGCTGTCTCTTCTACTTGAACGTTAGCGCCTCTAGTTCATGTGGTACATGGATTTTATTTCTCGGTCTCCTCAGAAGCAAACAGTAATGTTCAACAAACATTTGGTGTATAAATGAAGGAAACAGATTTTTTAAACCTTGTCAAAGTGGTAGTCTTTTTATTGACCACTTACTCAATGCTCTCCTCAGCCTTTTATGATCATTATCTCATTTAATCCTCCTCTCTATTCTGTGAGGAAGGTTTTCTCCTCCATTTCACAGCTACCCAAGCTAAGACACAGAGGAGCTAATTATTTTGCTTGAACTCTACAATAGCTCCTAAGTGGAAAAACCAGGATTCAAATCCAAGTCTCTCTGATTCCAAAGCCCGCAGTGTTGTTTTTTTAACAATGACAACATTCCTTCCCCCATGATTCCTGTGAGTTGCCGCAGGGGTCAAATTTCCTCCGCCATCAGAATTTTCTGACCTGAAAGATCAGAGCCATCCCAGCAGGGGGAAAATAGAGTTCTAGTTCAATGGCTTAGATCCTGAGACTGAGGACTCAAGGCTGCTTTGGGGACCAAGGCTAGAGCTAGAGAAAAGCAGAGGTTGTCAAAGAAAAAAGATGTGAGATGTGAAAGTGGCATCTTATGCTTCAACAAGGAAGTTCTATAGATACCTAATCACTGTGCAGCCACAAATGGGACTTGAGCCAGACCTGCCCCATAGATGTCTACTCCTACTGCCTGTGGTTCCTATTTGATGGTGTCCTTCTTGCTCCCTGTTAACTACATTTCACCTGGATAAAAATTGGCCAGGAGGGAGGGGGTACTAGAGAAAGACATTATAATTTGCCCAAGCGCTGCCAACCCCTAAGGATGGTGTAAATAATATAATCTCATACAGGTACTAGTTGTTACATATTAATTCATTTGTGCAAATAGAAAATGGTATTTGCTCACTGGTGGAATGAGAAAGGAAATTAAAATACACTATGTAGATACTCAGGATTCTGTAGAAAAGAATCCCTGGCACTCAGCAGACAGCAAGGTACTCTCGGCAGCATGTACTAATTCATAAATGGGGTTTGAGTTCTCCACCCCTGTGGGCTGCACAATTTCACATCCCTGATGAAAACTGCAAGGAAGCTACTAATTTTCACTTCAGAAAATGCTCACTGTGAAATTGTATTGGGAATTTAGCCAGAAAGAATTTTTATGTTAATTTCTAGTATGGAGATAGAGAAAGGGAAAAAAAGGAAAAAAAGAAAAAAAAAACTAAATTAAACTGTTTCAGAGACCAAATAGTCACTGGGGTCATTTTCATTTTCTCACAGGTAAACAAGTCCCCAGATGTCCCCAGTAGTACCATAAATTTATAAAAAGATTTTTGTTTTGTAGAAGACCTGTGGGGCTGGGGTTGGGGGCAGGAGACAAGCAGATCTCCACTTTGGTTGAACAGGAGCTACACTTGGGAATCACAGATCTAAACTACCAGTGACCATCTCCTAGGTCAGGGGTGGGAGATCTATGGCTCAAGGGCCAAATCCAGCCCCCTGCCTGTTTCTGTA
This sequence comes from Neomonachus schauinslandi, assembly GCF_002201575.2. Classification (NCBI taxonomy): domain Eukaryota; kingdom Metazoa; phylum Chordata; class Mammalia; order Carnivora; family Phocidae; genus Neomonachus; species Neomonachus schauinslandi. Next base: position 60,759,751 of record NC_058406.1, read on the forward strand.
CAGTCCACAAGCTAAGAAGAGTTGCTATATTTGTAAATGGTTTGAAAAATCAGAAGAAGAATATTATATGATACATGAAGATTACACGAAATTCACGTTTCCATAACCTTAAATAAAGTTTTAATAGAACACAGCCACACCCATTTGTTTATGAATCATCTATGACCACTTTGGTGCTATGAAGGCAGAACTGAGTAGTTACAACATCAACTCATGGCCCACAAAACGGAAAATATTTACTATCTGGCCCATTACAGCAAAAGTTTATGTTGTTACTGCAATCAGAAAGGTAATTGACCTTTCGGACTCTGAGAACAGATACCACATCTTTCACCATTTTATCCGAGCACCTGTCACAGTGCCTCTCACAGAGTAGGTGCTCAAGAAGCAAATGAAGGAATCCACAAATGGTTGGGAGGAACACGTCTTCCCACGGGTTTATCTTTCTCCCACAAATAAAGGTGAAGTCATCCAGACTTCTTCCCAGATAAAATTACTATGCATGATGATCTGATGTCACCCAGGGCTACTTTCTTTTATCAACCCATATAACACCACAGTCAGTAAGGTATGCATCTCATCAGGTCCCAATTGTGCAGATGGTTAAGTTTGTAAGAGTGCTCCCTGATACCTTACATCCTCCAACATTAGCTTAGGTCACTCAAAGCTATAGCACTGAGAAGCTGGAGAATGAAAAGCACCTGCACAAGGACTTAATTTCAAACCTGACTTGTTTTCCAGCCTTCCCTAATAAGCTTCCCTAATTAGCTTAATTCCAGTAAGCCACTTAGTGAAGCATGGCGTTAGGGATAGGAAAGGCTGAGAGAGCATGTACGACAGAGTGACAGACTTAAAGGGATATCCCTCATTCAGAGTTCTGAGTAACCCAGACAGGCAAGATGTCTCCAGATCCTTCTATTCCTACTTATGAGTTGGATTGAATCCGCAGACAGATCAATTGAATTGTAGTCAATGAACTTATGTGGTGGCCACGGGAAATCAGTGGTATTTACTATACCCGAGGTCTCAAAGATGACCAGAACTCCTGCCTGCCCTCAAGCTTGAAGGCTATCAGCTCGATAGACATGTGGGCAAAGAATGACAAAGTGCTAAGTGCTATGATGGAAGTACGCAAAAGGTGCAGTAATGGTGCCTTTTAACTAATGCTCCTGTCCTATCCTCGTCCCCCACCCCTTCCAGCCATGTTCCCACTCTTTGTGATGCTGAATATCACTTCTCAAGGAATCACATTATTATTCTCTCTAGTCTTGACACCCCGATTCTTCCTCACCACCCTCTCCCAGGTATTATATACCAAGAGAGGAAAAAGATTGGCCTTAATGGAGGAGAAGAGAAGGAAAAGAGAAAAACATAAAGGCTACTGGGGAGGCATAACCATGAAGAAATCTGCAAGAAAAATAAAGGATATTCATTATTTTTATTGTTTTCGAGTAATTATATTACTGATAAATACATTCTCCAGCCCTACCCCAAAAAAGTTTCTCTAGGGAAGTCAGAGAAAAACTCATGGAGGAGGCAGTTCTTACAATGGGCCTTAACAGGTGTGCAGGAGTTGGCCCAGTGGATGGGGCCTGGGGAGAAGAGCTAACAAGCTACCACCTCCCTGCTTAAGCTTCTCGAGCAACAGTGGACTCAGTCAGTGTCTACAGACCCTGTTCTCATTCTTGTAGCCCAAACATTAATGGAGGTTGAGATCTGGAATAGAAAAAAGGAAGAGGAGAAAAGGGAGAAAAGGTAGGAAGGTAATGGCTTCATCAAGGAAATGGGGTTTGAACAGGGCTCAGTTGTGTCAAGCCCCATCTGTGGGGTCACCTCCCTTTCTGAACACTTTGCTCGATTCCTCCCCATATCCCAGAGGCAAGGAAGCATGACCACACAATGGGGAGGGTAATAACTGTAAGGTCACTGATCCCAAAGAAAGACTGTTCTCAGTTGTACCAACTGTTCTCCTCCCAACTTTCTCTAAGAACAGTAGCTCAATAATGTGACTGGTGAAAAGAAACCGAAGAGCAGGAATTTCATTTATTACCGCATATCTGTTTTCCGACAGAGCAAATAGAACATTCCACATCCTCTAGCCTTTAAGAGCACCCATCTCTAAAAAACTTTACAGCTTCATTTGGTTTAAATGACAATGGCCTTGGCTCTTCTGCGGAAGCAGAACGGTACTGGTCTTCCAGAATGCCGGCATCGCAAACTGCTGACTGAATTATCTTGTTCTCCTCTTCTCTACAGCTAGAGGGACAGGGGGAACTGTAACTCCTTGCATTGGGTCGTATAAACAAAACTGCACTTCTTAACCTCAGGCTGGAAGTACATTCTCAGCTTTGAGCAGAAGACTGGGATTGTTCACATGGGAGGTAGGTGATAGTCAAGCTCACAGAACAAACCATCTAAACTATAGTAACTTTTAAAATAAAAACGTAGCTTTCTTACTTACAAATTCATACTGTAACTCAGATTGAGAAAGTGCTACCTGATAGGGTCCTGAAGAAATATTGACTAGATAAAGATATTTTTGGTAATTAATCTAGTAGTTTCATGTAAATAAGCACCCCTAAAGGAGTTTGAGTATGCTTTCACTAATGATTGCTCAAGCCAACAGTTTCTCCCTAAGAGCACAAAAGTTAAAAAAAAAGTTTCATCATTGTTGGAGGGAATCAGAAATTCTGAATTAATGAGACTTATCCTATTGTGACAAAAGAAATGCAAGTGTGGATGAAGCATCAAAAAACATGCAAAACATGCACACAGGAAAACCATTCTGGAGTGGGAGCTGGAGATCAAGATTATCCACCCGTCAACTGCAGGAAAACCCAGTGCAGTGAAAAAAAAAAAAAACAGCTCCTGAGCAGTATAAATGCATTTGGAAAGAAAAATGTGGCAATTCCTTGGGATATGTACAGTTCAGTAACACAACCCCCACTGCTGGCCCAAGATCAGAATTGTGGGATTCCTCCCTTCCTTCACATTTTTTTTTTTAAATAAGTTTTTCTCTCATTCAATAAAGACCACTTCAGATTCCACATTTGGGTTGAGCAGGAGGAATCGTGACTGCAGGGTTGATTGTCTGCACCTGTGCAGGGCTGTCTCCACAGGGACCTTTTTTTTTTTTTTAAAGATTTTATTTATTTATTCATGAGAGACAGAGAGAGAGAGAGAGGCAGAGGGAGAAGCAGGCTCCCAAGGAGCAGGGAGCCCGATGCGGGACTCGATCCCAGGACCCTGGATCATGACCTGAGCCGAAGGCAGACGCTTAACCATCTGAGCCACCCAGGCGCCCCCTCCACAGGGAGCTTTTATCCCTGAGCTAAATGGTTGGTCGGGCAGGGAGGCTGGAGAATGCTCTTTTGAGCCCAAGTTCCACAACACTGGAAACAGAAGCACAAAATGTCATGGCCTCGTCCCTCCGATGTGCCCTATAGTCACACACAGCAACTGAGGCTATTTCCTCAGCTGTAAGCCAAAGGGTGGGGGGAGGGGAAGCAAAGTTGTTAACACCGGGGTCTGCCATGATGTAGAGAAGCATCAGCAAGAAGGGATAGGAGGTCAAGAGGAGAAAATGCAGCTTTACTGACTTAAAAGGCAACTAAATGACAAAGAAAGAGGCAAAGTCTTAAATGGAAGGTACTCACTCAGTTCTAATTATCCATAATCACAAAAAGTAGAAAACCCATAAATCCCCTTCATTTTGCTTGTCTTCATGCCTTTGCACTTGGACTTGAGCAGTCACATCTAGGTGATATTGTAAATTGTGAGCATTTTCTTTAGATGTACCAGTATGGCCATGTTATAAAGAACAGCTTTAAGAGGAGGTAAGAGGTTCTGGCTCCCCTATTTTGTCCATGTTTAAGTCGGGGACCTGGGTTTGAATTGGAATTCTGGCACTGTGGAAGGTGTTCCTGGTCACCAACGTCTGGTTCTTGTACACTTCAGGATACAAGAGAGGCTGGCACGTCTCCATCATCTTGAAGTTAGGCAGGACCATAGGACTTGCTCTGGCTAATGAAATGTGAGTGGAAAATGATGTGTCACTTCTGGGTAGACTATTTTAAGAGCTTGGGCCGATTCTCTGTCTTCCCCTGGGCCCAGCAACCAGCAGCCTTCCAGATGGTGGCACTTTCCTCAGCCTGTCCTCCCAAGTGAGGACAGCATGGAGCAGAGCCCCCCTCCCCGCCTCCCCGCCCCAAACCCCAGATGGACAGGAACACAGATGAGCAACAAACCTTTGCTATTTAAAGCCACCGAGATCTGGGGGTTGTTGGTTATCACAGTAAAGCTGGACTATAGTGATGAATAGGCTATATAATAGTTCCGTGACTTGGGGAAAGCTACTGATAGTAGCTATCCCTCAGTCTTCTCATCAGAAAATGACGGAGGCCTGGTATATAGTGAGCACTGAGAATACGGTGACTTGTTCGTCTTCATAATAATCTACATCTTAAGAACTACCTACACCGAGCCAGTCACTATCTTCTCTATACATACATCCTCTCTCATCCTCAAACCAATCTTGTAAGTTAGGTGTTACTGATCTTTTTTATAAATGGTGAAACCAGGCCTCAAAGAGGTTTACTAGGTCACTGAATGTCGACCAACTTGTAAGTGGAACCAGATCTTTCTGATCCAGAGCTCTTGCTTCCTCCCCTAAAAGTAGTTATTTCACTTCTAAATAAGTGAAAACTTAGTTATGGTATGTTAGTAATTAAGATGAACACCTTAGATTTAAAGAAACAAATAAGAAAGGAATAAATCATTTGGAGTTTAAAATCATCATTTTCTTCAATACACATAAGATCTTTCCTACTAAATGATTTGGTTTTAATGATCCCGGCTAAAGCCATACCTGGCAATTCCTAATCTGGGGTTCCCAACTCCTAAGGGTTTATTAAGGTAATAATATGGGTTTGCAAGCTATTCTCAGGATTTCCATGTGTCTAGAAGAAATAATATATTTCCAGAGGGCGAGATGACCAAAGCTAAATAAGTTTTCCTTTTTTTTTTCTTTTTTATCTAATTTATAATGGGTCATTTCATTGTGGTACATTTGTACATTGGTACAATGTACAATATGCTTTGGTCCATTTATGATGATTTACAAGGGCCACTATTGATGCTTATGAATTGATAAGAAAAAAAAAGTAGATCTAAAAATGTTATGGTGTTAAGCCATAAACTCAAATCTTTGGATAATTTGGGAAAATAATTTCAAATAAAATATTTTTGTATCTATGACATTAATAAACTGCATTTTATATAGATTTGTGAATTTGTTTCAATAAATATTTCTACCAGTAAAAAGTTAAAAAAAAATGTATATAAAGGTTGTTAAATACTGCTATATCCCAAATCTCAAATTTTGGCCAGGACAAACCTAAATTAACCTTTTTCTCTCTCTTTGCAATTTAGCTCCTAATAACCCAGGTCATCCTCTACAGTCCAGAGAGGTTCTGGGAAGCAGCACAGCAGAAACACAAATGACTTTTTAATTAATTCAATAAAAGGAAGAGCTGATGAATGAAATAAAAGTGACTGAATCAAAGCAACCTTGTCACTTTGGGGGACATAGCACACCTCGAATTTTGGGGAGGATACATCTCAGAGGATTGGCAAGAGATTTTAGTAAAAAATGTGGGTCAAAATGAATGAGAAACAGCAAAATGGCATTCTGTGGGCGTTCCTCCCTTTACCTCCCTCTGCTGGAAATCAACCAATCATTTTCAGACTAAATTAAAGGCACTCAGTTGTCCTCAGAGCAAGCACAGTGGTCAAGGGTGTTTCAAAGTGACCTTTTGTTCAGATTTCTGGAGGACAGTTATAGGCCCTGTCATCAAAGAAAATAAGAAACCCTTATAGTTGCAGTAGTAATGACAATTTTAAAAAGTTACTGGATCCATGCCATGTGCCAGGCTCTGTGCTAAAATACTTGAAATGTCATGTCTCATCTTACACTCAAATACTATTATTTCCCCCTTTTTGCAGAGAAAATTTCTCAGAAGCAAAGGATTGAAGTAATTTGCCCAGAATCACCTGCTTTTTAAGTGGTGACACCTCCTTAGCAATGGCTCTCAGCCCCTGTGTTATACTGTCCCCTGCAGGGTGTCTCGGAATGATACAAATTGAGGGTGTCATCATGAAGGCAGAAGGGAACCATTTATGGAGTCCTTCCAAAGAGCTAACAATCCATTCACACTACTTCGTTAAATTCTCATAATTCTGAGGGTGGGCAAGGTGAGGCGGTACCGTTATTCTCATGGCACAGATGAGAAAATCGAGACTCAAAGAGATTAATGGGTTGGCCAACAAAGAAGACAGTAAGATATAAACTAAGGCATTCTAAATCCACGTTGAATAATCTGCCTCTGTAGCAAGCTGGTTCTGATTTAACCTCAAAAAATTCTTTGCACATCTACAATATCAAGATATCTAACTGAATTACAGTCTGTATGAGAAATACCTGGATGGTTGCTTGGAAACTCAATATAAGGCAATTTTGAGATCAATGTGATCTCAAAACTAAAAAGATCAGTGTGATACTGGTTTACATTCTCAGATGTGCAAGTCCTTCTATATTTTGCTTTGATAGGATGACATCTGGAACACTGAGCTTCCACGAGTCATAGCTCCATGTATATATCATTCACTGCATTTTCCAAATTCAGAAGCGAGGTCAAAGCTCTCTGAGGTGTGCTCTAAAAGCTTTTCTCATCTGGTTTAAGCTAAGGGGAAAGCATTCCCTCTTATCCACGATAGGTGTGAGAAATCAACACACTTACAGCTCTCTCCAGTGAAATCCTCACCACCAGCTTCTTCCTTCTCTTTCTTTCACTCTGGTAATAAGTGATGGACTGACACGTATGTGTGTGTCCAGCACTTCTCTCTGGGAAGCGTCTAGAACTTTCATGCAGAGTCGCACAGGGTCATGCAGGACTCCAGGGTATACGGCTCCTGTATACCATGATGTGAATGGTGCCCCCTGCAGTTAGTTGTGCACCTCGGCAGCCCTACTGACGCCTACCGTTTTATTCTCTGCCTATGGAACCTCTGCTGAAACTAAGATAAAAAAAGCCTGTTTCACTTACTCCCAGGTATTACAGTCAACATTTCAAAAGAAAAGAGTTACATTTAAAAATGCAATTATCAGGAAACAACAGGTGTTGGCAAGAATGTGGAGAAAGGGGAAGCCTCTTACACTGTTGGTGGGAATGCAAACTAGTGCAGGCACTCTGGGAAACAGTATGGAGGTTCCTCAGAAAGTTAAAAATAGAGCTACCCTACGACCCAGCAATTGCACTACTGGGTATTTACCCAAAGGATATAAAAATATTGATTCAAAGGGGCACATGCACCCCGATGTTTATAGCAGCATTATTAACAATAGCCAAATTATGGAAAGAGCCCAAGTGTCCATCAACTGAAGAACGGATAAAGAAGGTATGGTATATATACACAACGGAATATTTACTCAGCCATCAGAAAGAATGAAATCTTGCCATTTGCAACAACATGGATGGAGCTAGAGTGTATTACGCTAAGCAAAATAAATCAGAGAAAGACAAATACCACATGATTTCACTTGTACGCGGAATTTGAGAAACAAAACAGATGAACATAGGGGAAAGAAAAAAAACAAGAGAGGGAGGCAAACCATAAGAGAGACTATTAACTATAGAGAACGGAGGGTTGCTGGAGGGGAGGTGGGCAGGCGGATGGGCTAAAGGGGTGATGGGTAGTAAGGACTGCACTTGTTGTGATGAGCATCAGGCTTTGCATGTAACTGATGAATCACTAAATTCTCCTCCTGAAATTACTATTATTATACTATATGTTAACCAACTAGAATTTAAATAAAAACTTGAGACATTCCAAAAAATAAAAAAAAGCTTAAATATTTGCAGAAGGTAAAAAAAAATAAAAATGCAATTTTCAAGTATAAGTTTATTAAAACAGGGACTACACTGGAAGTCATTTTATAGAAGAAACCATTGAAATAACTGGTGACATCTAAATTAAGCATGATATGAATATGGAAAGTATCAGCGCCATCAAATGTTTAAAAGGGTTTGATGCAGAAGAGAGAAGAGACTGGGAAGTTTCATGGGAGATAATTAGGAGAAATTATAAGATGATTTTTGGTTCAGTAAAAGAAAGAACTTTCTAGAAACAAGCAACAATTAGAGACTCTATTGCAACAATCCTATGAATAAGTGCATACTTTACACCCATATTATAGAGAATGTTTCCAAAATAGAATGGGCAATGTTTGATGGTAGACAGTTCCTTATCCTGAGAAATGATCAAGAAGGGGAATCAAATGTCTTAGAGATCTTCACATAGAGTTATATTGAACACATGGATTACAAGGCCTCTTCTAGGATAGAGACTGCGACAATTTGCTATGAACCTCCACCAGCCCTGGAAGAAGGAAACCCCTTCACCTTCCCTCTAAAGGAGGATGAGGCCTTATATAAGGTGCTTGATCCAACCTTTACATGTGAAAATTTCAAAGCTCCTTTCAGGTCTTGTGTAGCTAAGCAAATAGCCCCAGAGAGTATATGGTACAGTAAAGACCTGTTTTATTTTTTATTCCTTCATGATCCAAGAACCACAATTTAAAAAGGGAGTGAGAATAGAAATACAAAACCTAACACTGCTCTGTATATTAATGAGTTCTGCCAACTCCACTCTGAGAGAGATGTTTAATCTAGAATGCTTTTTTTCCTCCTTACGGTTTTAAACCAGGAGTCAAAAACTCAAAAGGAGAAAGAAAAATGTAAGACGCTAGGGAGTGACAGGCCTGTGCAGATGAGACTGCATGGCGAGTCTAAAAGTCCAGTCTTACAAGGCAGCTGATCCCGGGTTCAGCTGCTTGTTGCCTTCTAGAAATGTTTTCTAGAATTGCCATATCTTATTTTTCCAAAGGAGCTAAAAAGCCAGATGTTTTTGGTGAAATTTTCTAATTTTCAGGACATTATCAGGCTGAACAAAAATTATCTGTGGTTAGAAATCTGCCCACTGGCTTCTAGTTTCTGGCTGCAGGAAGGTTGGTCCTTCACAGAAAGGTGGTGGGCAGCCCGTGCATGCATTTATGTCTCCACGTGAGCCAGCAGGTATCTACTGGGCAACTGAAGATAAAGAAAGTACAGACAACTATGTTGGTGGGAAGATCTAAGGGAGACTGGGTGAAGGTTTCTGCCCCCACATGAGGTTGCTCAGCAGGGTTTGAAGGATGAGAGGCTGCCCTTCCCTGTCTTGCGGGAATTCTTGGGTGTCCCTTTCTGGACATCGTCACAGACCTAGGAAGGCCACTGGATCCTCAGGCAACTCCAGCCCCAGTAGAAGGGAGTAGATGTTTCCCAAAGAGTAAACAAAAATTCTCAAAGCCAAAGAGGAAAATAATTTTTAAAGAAAGATGCATTCTTAGAAAGGAGCAGAGATCTAAGGGAAGTTCAGCAAAGACAGAGATGGGAAGACCACCAGAAGACCCTCATGAGTGCTTCCATGACTCGGGACTCTTTCCCTCACACTGGGGGGAAAGTCTTGTTCACTGTATAATTTACTGTCTTTCCCTAAGGTATAAGCCTTCAGTACACAGTGCACCTGACAGCAGCCCTGTTTTTAGATGCAAGCCCCGACAGCTTGTTCATATAGATTTTAGTTTTGATAGAAGTTTGGTTAAACAACAGAGCACTAGAAGCACCGAAAAAAGTGACAGGCACAGAATGATTGTTTCACTGTGTGGGGAAATGTGTTTAAAAAGAATAAATGGACAAAGAACAGAGTTTGAGATATGGTTGGATTGTAAAGGTGATGGATGTAATATATAGGTATTATAGCAACGTATTTTATAATCACGTGTGTTTCCTAAAATTACAGACAAGTCACAGAGAGGCAGTCTTTACAACTCTCTCAGATGGAGAAGAAATGTGATGAGCAACATCAGGGTTTACACACTGTTTTTTACTTACTTAGCTCATGCTTGACACACTCTGCTATTCAGAGAAATCCATCAACGGGGAGAACAGCCACATGATGAAACTGCTGGCCAAATCAGGCCAGATGGCGTGCAGCCTGAACCTCCCCGCACACAAATGGGTGTCAGACAAGGTCACCAATAGGCCCTAAGCCATCCAGCTTTTCCCGCACAGGGATGGTCAATGATGCAACAAGAATGGTGGACACCTGGGTGAGGAAGAGCCGCTGCTCCTTCCCAGAGCTCTTTGGTCTCATCAGATGGCTGGCCTCCACTAATGTCTTTGGGGGCAGGCCAGCCCTGAGTGACTGAGTGCTAACGACTATGAACTGCAAGGTCATATACCTGAGGACATATACCCAGTTGTCAATCATTTCTCAAATTTGGCACCTCTGTACAAGCTGACAATTAGCCTGAATAAAGCTAAGGTGATGTTTTTAGTTGCCCCAAGCAAATCAGGCAAGCAACCAAAAATTACCATCAATGGCATGGAGTTAAAAGCCATATCCAATTCCCACTGCTGTGTAGTCCGCTGTCGAATGACAGGTCCTCTGCTCTGCTTTTCTGTAGTTCTTTGAGCAACCACCAGTAAAGCAGCTCATTATCAGAACGAGAAGTAACAACCTGTATTAATAAACCCAGCTTAGTTGGGGGAACCTGACAGACAGGATTTTTGGAGGTAAAGCATCTGATTACAGATAAAGACCAAAGTGCAAGACTACCCTGCTGTCCAGTCTCCTCTGTGGATGTGAAGTTTAGTTCATTACCATTGCCTCCTGGAAGAACATTAATTCCACTCTGCAGAAAACATCAAATATCAACACTGGTAAACTTGTCAAGGAGTAGAGCTACTAATCAGCAACTGACATAATAGTTGCCCTGTCTTTTTAGTAACTGGTGATAGTTTCAGTTCAACAGTCATGGAAATAATGAAATTTTGCAGACGTGCCCAAGAAAATCTCTGGGAGTTATAATCCATTGCAGAGATTAGCTAATATTCCAACAGTGTTTATGTGATACTGATCCAAACTTCTACAATTTTTTTAGGATGGAGGTTTAATTTCTTGCATTATTCGGTTTCCTTTAGCAGCGAATACCTCAAATATAACCCATATAAAGGCAAAGGACAAATAAAAGGATCGAATTGAGGACACATACTGTTGTAAGGGTTTGCTTTCTACACCTTAACCTGAGTAAGATCTTGGAATTTCCTTACTCCTTCACTATTTATTTATTTTGCCACTTCTTTTTTACTCAGGCCACATGATGTTCATTAGAATAATAACCCTCTTGACTCCAGTGCATCCAAAAATATGTACACGCCAAGAAAACCTATTTTGCCTGTCCAAATCCAATTATTTTCTGGAATGAAAATCACAAACTACTAAACAAGTTATAATTCTGTTCCTGTATTGAAACCAATAACCTTAGAAATATAGATTGCTAATATTGTCAGGTATAGGGACTAATCTTAATTAATTTGGTAAACGTTAATTGAGAGCACATCCAGGGCAAGCAAGGTTCTTCCTGCTGTATCCAAGTGTTATCTTCCAAAATTGGTTTTACCCTGTAATAGAAGAAACCTTTTCAGAAAACACAGTCTCGAACCATGAGAGACGATGGACTCTGAAAAACAAACAGGGTTCTAGAGGGGAGGGGGGTGGGAGGATGGGTTAGCCTGGTGGTGGGTATTGAGGAGGGCACATTCTGCATGGAGCACTGGGTGTTATGCACAAACAATGAATCATGGAACACTTCATCTAAAACTAATGATGTAATGTATGGGAATTAACATAAGAATAAAAAAAGAAAAAAATTTTAAAAAAAAGAAAAAAAAGAAAACACAGTCTCGTCTATTCACCGGATAAGGTCTAAAAATCATATGTATTCTTGATCTGATGGCAAATTCTTTTATGTCTTTTTCCTTCAAAAGAAATCTTCCACCAGGCATTTGTTGGCAAACACCTCCAGAGCTTTCTTAGAAGCTCTAATTCTAACTCAGCACCACCACCACCACAAGGCACCTGCAAGCTGAACACTACCAGTTCTAATAAAGCTCACCCCTTGTGAAGACCCTTCAGTGCTTAGGGGCGGGTAACAATATCCATGATTTCCGTATCTAAGGGATATTTACTGGAACACGGTGACAGGGCCAAGAAAGAAAGGGGACACAGGCAGGAGGGGGCTGTGGCTGCAGTTCACTGACTGGAAGAGAGTTTTGTCTCACTGGAAGGAATCGAAGTTATGTTTATGTGTAGTGCCCAGCACTCACCTGCCACAGGGAAACGCTCAATACACGTTACCTTGACTTTTCTCCTGTAAGGCTGCTTTATGTTAATGTAGCATTTTAAAGAACATGAATCGTGTTCATAGGAGTTATCTTATTTGACGCTCATGACACTGGAGATAAGCTTTATTTTATGTTTGGAAACACGGATGGCCTGAGAGGTCAGCTCTATGGGGCCCTCGGTCACACAGCCAGTACATTTTAGAGTTCATAACCTGGATCTTCTGATTCCAAGGACTCTCTTCCTCCTTTATTGCTCTGAGCTGCAAGTATTCAGCGATGTGGACCTGGGCACTTTCTATCTTATTTTTTAAAAAACAACCTCTCTTCACTTACGTCTTCGTACCTTCAAGGGGCATTTATACTTCCTCATGTCTCCTTTCCTGTTTGCTTCTCCGTCTCCTCCAGTCCTGTGTATAAAAGTGTTGCATGTATAATGTTCATGGATCCAGGATTAAGAGTTCTTTACTCAGGATCTTGAGGTCTTCAAAGTTAAAGAGACCCTACAAACAAGGCACACTTCCTTCTGGGCCTTGTTTTTCCTTTCAGCACTTTTGCTCAAATACCAAACAAAATTCGCATTTTGCTTGAGATGGAAAGAAACAGTTGTGTAGCTGTAGCTATTATTGGACCATTACCATTCTGAGGTGTTGATTTTGTGCTTCGCATTTTTCCTGTGTTCTTCACTTGATGCCCTATCTTGAATTTTTATTTCGCTCTAATCATTTTTTGAATTTGAAGTCTTCCTTTTTACTTTGGCAATTTCAGTTGGAACGCTGGGTTCGGAAAAAAAAATGTTCACAGAAAAACTGAAGGTTAAATCAGTTTTATTCTGTAAACAGTGCCTAAATTATCATCTCCTTCCCATAACAACCCAATTAATATGTTAGAGCACAGCCGGAAAGCCAAAAACGGTGCTGAAAACGTAGAGTTAGTGTGACACCTTCTGGTGAGGAACAAACTGCATTTCGTCGACAGCAGCAAAAAAACAGACAAGGGTCCCCCAGATAGCTTTTATTCCAACAAACCCATCTTTTGTGAATACCCAGTGTTGTCCCAGGCTCTGCCACAGGCCCCGGGGCTACTGACAGGGGAAGGTATGATTCTTACATTCAATAATCTAACCAACCCCGGGGGAAGAAATCTCTCTTATCTTCACACCTATCTACAGAGATTGCAATCGAGGATGTCAGCACCTAGAGTTAGGTTGGGTGTTCATAAGATGCTACGGGGGCCCACGGAGCCAACCCGCCCTCGTGGATCAAGGACAGCCTCACAGGGGCAGGGATGCTGAAGTCTTGAAGGATGAGCAGTTTTGGGGAGGCAATAAGGTAGGAAGTGGACATGCAGTGGGGGAAAGTGTCGCATATGGGAAAGTAAGGGGACAGCAAGCATGCAAGGCTGAGAGGCTGAGAGTGTGTGTTTACTGACCAGACGTTATTTCAGGCACCTGGAGAAGACAGAGCATGGAGAGAGGGGTGGCTTAGAGACCACATAGGGTCTCAACCCCAAAGGGCTTTGGAAACTTAGCTTAAGAAGTGTGTGTTCCGGGGCACGTGGGTGGCTCAGTCGTTAGCGTCTGTCTTCGGCTCAGGTCATGATCCCAGGGTCCTGGGATGGAGCCCCGCCTCGGGTTCCCTGCTCCGCGGGAGGCCTGCTTCTCCCTTCCCACTCCCCCTGCTTGTGTTCCCTCTCTCGCTGTTTCTCTCTGTTGAAGTAAATAAATAGTCTAAAAAAAAAAAAAAAAGTGTGTGTTCCATGATCCAGGCTGCAGGGACCCATTGGAAGATGTAAGCATGCCAGTGATAGGATCAGATTTTTCCACTAGAAAAATCAGCCTGGCTCCAGGGTGGAGGGAGAGAGGAAGAATAGTTAAAGTTCTGGTCAAGTAGGAAGCAGTTAAAATGGAAGAGAACCTGAACTGGGCAGGGAATGTGGATGGGTGGAGGACAAAGTATTTTAGGAAAGGGCATCATCAGCCAGTATGAGAGCACGTTTAAATGTGGACTCTGAGAAAAAAAAAGAAGGGTTGTGTTTTATGCTTATACGGCCCAAAATAAAAGGAATATTTCTTTTCCTTAAACAAAGAGAGAAAACCCCACCTTTTAATGTAGATGTCTTCCCTCTCTTTGTATGTGGTCTTAGGAAAGAGTTAAAATATTTCTCAACATGAGAGGATAATTGCTCCACAATCCAAGCATGCAATTTTATAAACTAAATTTGGAGACTTTCAAAAAATATTGATCGCACCTGAAAACATTTAATGAATGCAATTTGGAAACAAGGGCCCAGAGACACCAATTTGTATCAACAGTGCTTAAATAGTCCCATAAAAAACACACCCAGGGCCTTGGGAAATCTGGATCACTATAATGTGCTTTCAAAGGAAGGTTTGAAATTTTTAGATGAACAGCTATAATTATAAATTGAAATTAAATATAATGCAAAAGAGGCCATGATTTCCCTTGCTGTCAAAAAAATCTAAGGAATACATTGTGTCCACCGACTATCAGACAAGGGCATGCACTTACTCCCTGTATAAACCACTTTCAGCTTTGGGTAGCGGAGTGTTTTTACTCCTGTATCCAAATGCTAATGGATATGTTTTTTCCATCTAACTCAGATTTAAAATCTAAACATTTCCACTGATCTGCAAGGCTCCCGGTTACCTTGCTGGTGTTAACCTGTTACTCTCCCACTCCCTCATTCCACCCCAGTCAGAGCACCTTGCTCTTCCTGAAACACAACACGGATGTTCCTTCCTCAAGGCTTTTGCACCTGCTGCTCCTTCTGCCTGGAAAGTTCTGTGTCCAGATATCTATCTGCACCACTGACTCTCTCATTTCCCTTAGGTCCCTCATTCCTAGGAAGGTTTCCCTGATCACACTACATAAAATAGCACCTGCTCTCAATATACTGTTGCCCTTTATTCTGCATTAGTTCTCTGTATAGCTCTTATCACTCAACAGTCCACGTACTTGTTTATCATTGCCTTTCTCCACTAAAATCCAAATGCTATGAAACCACAGGCTGTCACTTATGTAGAACCAGAGAGTGGAACAGTGCCTGGTTCAGAGTAGGTGCTTAACAAATACGTTAAATGAGGGCGCCTGGGTGGCTCAGTTGGTTAAGCGACTGCCTTCGGCTCAGGTCATGATCCTGGAGTCCCGGGATCGAGTCCCGCATCGGGCTCCCTGCTCGGCAGGGAGTCTGCTTCTCCCTCTGACCCTCCTCCCTCTCATGCTCTCTGTATCTCATTCTCTCTGTCTCAAATAAATAAATAAAATCTTTAAAAAAAAAACAAATACGTTAAATGAATGATGTTTATTTGAAGTATTTATTAGGTTTTTAGTCAGATGGGCAAGCTAGAGGTTTTCTATCAATTCACCAACCACGTACTATGTGGCAGGTACTGTTCTCTACCTTTCATGAGACAAAAGACCACCCTTGGGTAAACAAAGCAGTGGGAGTCAGACAAGTCAGTTGATAATTATTGTCAATTATACAATAAGGCTGGGGAAAAAAAAACCAGGTAACTGTAATCCATCCGTTCATTCAACATATATTTACTGAGTACTTAGTGGAAGAGAGCTAAGTTTCTTTGCAGGCTTTTTATGTGCCAATAGTGTGCAAAGGCATAGAAAGATGCATCTAATATATTTTTTAGAACAACCAGTAAGGTAACTATTATCCCTGGTTTAGAACCATGAAACTTGAAGCTTACAAAGGCCCAAGGTTGCCACACTAGCGAAAAGGAAGACTAGACCAGGTCTAGGTCTAACTCTGATTAGTTATTCTGCTAAAGGAACTCAGAGAAAAACCATCTAACCTATTAGTGGGGTCAGAACAGCCTTGAAAGCAGAAGTAACACCTAAGGTAAACCTTCAAAGTAATGGGTTAGAATTGGGCAAGAGTGGAGGGTAAGGCGTGCTGAGCTGGATGGACAGCATGACATTGTACCTTCCATAAAGAAGGAAACTTCTGGGCCTTTGTTTTCATTAATAAAGTAGGTTAAATTTTGGCTCTCTGAATTATTGAAATAGAATAAAAAATACTTCTAAAACTAATGATGTAATGTATGGGGATTAACATAAGAATAAAAAAAAGAATAAAAAATACAAACACACACATACATACCCCATTATAAACAATAGCAAAATCAATTAAAGATGTGATATAACTCAATCATGCAATGCAACTAATCAGCATGAAGAAATAAATAAACACAAGATTGAGGGAGATCTAGTATTCCAGATTTTAACAAAAGAGATGTGATTGCCTATAAACAACATTTTCCATTTATAGCATATAATTAAATAACTTATGTGGCAATTAAATTACATGCCAATTAAATAGAATTGCAAGCTTTAATAAAACAAGTTAAAGACAAGTGGAAGTTATTACTGAAGCACATCAATTGCTTTTTTCCTACTAAGTTGAACTGACATTTAAAAATTAATACTTACCTGTGTTATGCACTTTCTATATTTAGAACATAAGTTTAAGAATTAGGCTGTTAAAGGTTTTCAAGCTAAAATTAAATAAGGTTTAGAAGTTTGGATGCTTGTTTCATTCAAATAAAATAATAAAGGAAAACAAATCTTTTAATTGATAGGTTTTACTTTTATTTTCTTTAAAATTCCATGATTTTTTCCTCTTAACCATCCAAAGTGAGATTTTCTTTGAAGCAAGATGGCAGGTACCCAGAGCTGAGCTTTGACGGTATATAAAGCCAATTTTTTTGTACTTGATCCAAATGTTAAATCTGCAATTTACAGTTAATGTACCAATATGTTTACATATCTCTGTGGGTTCTTCTGCAATACGGTTTAAACTTCAAATTAAATATATATACATAATATACATTATATGTGTGTGTGTGTGTAATACTTGGGATACAGCATTATTTGTAATAATACTTGGTAAACAAGTATTATTTCTGGGAGATGTGCTTCCACCTTGTTTGTGGTTGCCCAGGGTTATGTTGCATAACTGGGACTTCATATGCTTCAAAGAGTTTAGATAAACACTGGCCAGGATTACTGGGAGTTAAATATATACACACACACAGACACACATATGTGTATATATATATATGTAATATCAAGGTATGGCAAAGCAGGCACATAGAGCACTTGAACCTCCTTTGTACCTGTCTGGAGAAACAATATAAATAGTATACTAAACCTGACTAAGGCTATTACAGTCAGGTTGTTTGAAGGGCCATTTTCCCCTCCTCCTGTCTTTTTTCCCCACTTTCCGATGTACTCAAGAAAATTGAAAAATTGTAATGGGTCAATTTAAAATATTTTATTTTCTAAAAGCCTTTTTTGCCTGTTGTAAGGTGCACAACCCTTCTCCTTTGATAGGAGAGACAGGTAGTTATCTAAATCTAGTTTAAAAAGGTTATGTAAAAAGAAATTGTAATGAAAGGGATACTCTGCTTTCCAAGTCCTTATCTTCTCTTCATCTAGATAAGGTATATCCAAAACAGATATGTAAAGAAAAAAAATAAAAGTTGTCTTTATGGGAAAAATAGTTTAAAAATACATAATCATAATAAATACCAATGGCACTATAAATAGAACCTGATATAGCAGAGTTTACAGGTGGGAAAACCTAACCCACCATTATAATCCTTCACTCCTCAAACACTTGAATGCCTGTCCTCTACAGCAGTGTGTTAGATTTTAATTCCTCACCTCAAGAAGCTTAAGTTCTATTTAGGCAAAAAAGTTCAATCAAATGATGAAAATATTTACTCCTCCTGATTAGCAACTGCTTATCATACTAAGCTTCAGCCATTCCACGTTCCTTCCCATCATGTGGTTTATAGCAATTTGCTTTCATTAACGGTTTGAGTGACATCTGATTCATAGCTACTCCCACATTCTACCTACCTTCTAGAGGGAAAAATGACTTGCTCATCTTCCAATTACTTCACACGGGGATATATAAAGATCATCTTATAATTAATCAAACGCTTAATTTCTGAATGTATCTGGAGAAAGGGTAATAAATGGGACATAAATGGCATGAAGGAGTACAGGCAGAAAGTTCTGGGTTTGAAGGGCAAACGAGAGGAGAAGGCTCGGCAGCACATGCTACATTTGACTGGCTCGATTCCATAAGGTTGGAAACTGGAGGTTGATTACAGGTTTGATGCAGGGTTAGGTTTTGTTGAGTGGTTCTGTACGAGGATGGTGGTTCTCACTAGTTGAGGGTATTCCAGTGACCACGTAGGCCTGGTGCAATGTGAGGGCTGGTTCAGGCTAATGGACTGAAGAGCAACGAGGGATGAGATGAACCGAAGGACTGAATGCAAAGAGCAGGTATAATCAGAATGTTAAAAAAAAAGGACTTTAAACTACCTCTGCTCTGAAGCGGATTTCTTCACTCTCCGCTCACTTCAGAAAGGTGTGTTAACTTAAATTTTTCCCAGTCCTCAACATTTGGGGGGCTGGGAGGAAAGCAAAGGAAGTCACAGTAATAGTAATAACAGAAATTCTATTATTTCAGTGAGTCCAATGTCTGGTCTAGGGCAATCAGCTCCCTGAAAACTCTTCCCCAAGTATTTCTGGGGACCCAAAGCTGTCTAGACCGTGGTTCTTTCCCTGGTCCTGCAGCTGCTGCTTTTCTTCCGCGCACCCCTGTCCCCCAGTCAGCCTCTGACGGGCCTTTAGCAAAAACGGGCACAGAGCTAGGACCCACTGGTTGCAAATTCCCCACTCCTTGGTAAAACCACAGTGTTTGGAATTTTTACTTTACAAATGCATTCCGAATACATATTCATGCAGAAGTTAAGGTACATTCCACAAATCAGTGCATAATAAATATTTATTAACTTAGTCAATAAATGTTTGCTAAGTTCCTTCCACCAGTGAGGCACAGAAGACGGGTTTAGGAAATGAAAGACAGAGTCTCTTCACTCAAGAAATATACACCACTCTAGTCAGGAAAGCAGGCAGGTAAATAGTAAATTGCAATGGTGCAAGATGTGCTTTTTTTTGCTTCTATGTTTGTGTGGTGTGTGTGTGTGTGTGTGTGTGTACCCATCTTCTTCTAAAAAGAATTTAATATCCTAGGCAGGGTGGCAAGCGTTCAGATTTATTCTAGGAGCAGAGAGGAAGGGTGCCTGAACTCTGATTAGGGGTGGTCAAGGAAGATTTTTCTCTGGGAGGAAATTCCATGTGCTGCTGTCATACCTTTGAGACTCACAAGGCCTTAAAGGCTTAGCTGTCAGCTCCCTACTCTTGGCAGATATGCCCCCCACCTGGTGGGAAAGGCCCCCCAATGTTGTTCTAGAAGTCAGGATAGGAAAGAATTTGAGGTGTTTCTATGTGTAGGGACATGATGAAGCTACAGGATTCAGGGAATACTTGATAGAGCAAAGTTCATGAAGAGGCCAGAGCAAAGCGATCCAGGGAAAAGATAAATTAATGCTTAATAAGCAGGATGGTCCTCACTTCCAATGAAATAGCAGATGAAGACAAAAGGATGCAAATAAATGTGTAAGTATAAATAGCTTAGTGTTTTCTTCATGGTGAAATAAAAATTCCAGATAAATTGCCTACCACCGGGTGGAACAAAACTGGAAAACAGTGCTCTTCATTTAGATAACCAGCGGGCTGATGATAAAGAGGCAAAGAATTCTAGCAACTTAAGAGTTTTTGTTTATGTGGAAATGTAGTTTGATAGACGTAAAAAAAAGGAACATAATCTGAGAAGCACTTAGAAGCTATAGTGATAGGTCTATAAACAAGACTATGTGAAACCAGCTAATAAACTCAAACCTACTTTAGGATAAAAGAAACTGCAAGATATGTAAAAACCCAAATTACATGGATAAACTGTGAAACAGAATTACAGTGTTAATTCCTAAGCAAAATAATATTTCACCAAATAAAACATGGGTATAATTTTGTTAAAATGCATTTGTCACACCTACTAACAGTGCTTTGATTACAAGTGATGCTTACAATTGGATTTCAGATGTGATGCTGCAATCAAAATAAACATCCAAGACAAACTGATAAGCCCAAGTTCATCTTGGGTTTTTTATTAACCATAAGTTAAAGCTTGGAGTTCATTACTAGAAATGTACATACAGAGTTTTCCCAATATCAGATAGTTCTCATCATCTGAAGAATACTTTATCCCTTTAAAACAAAGGAGTATTTTCTGAGGACAATTTAATATTTCAAAAACAAGAATAAAGTAAATAAATCATTACGATCCACTTAGTACAAATTGAACACATGCACTGCCATAATTTTTTACAGAGCATGTTGTAAGAGTAAATCATACATTACCAACACAGGTAAAAACTAGTTCTGAATATGCAGACATACAATTACAGAAGATTCAAGATAAGTATATATATATATATACTCTGAAACTTAGTCATTTATTTTGATTTTTGATATTAAACTCCTTAGATATTAATATTTATTATTTGAAAGAAGCATTTCTTTTAAATAAAATTTTGCTGCTGATTTCCTAGAAATAACTTCTGTAAAAAATACTTGAAAATGTTGAAAAACTAAAAGTGTTGGGGGGGAAATCTTTATACCTCTACTACTAAATCAAAACCTCTTGATTTAACAGGCATCTCTTGAAATGCATAGGTAAACACAATGAAATAGAAGTAGAATTACACGTATTTTGTATCTGCCTTTTAAACTTAATATTCTTAATACTGTGCCCTGAACATCTTCCCATGTTAGTAGCTATATATCTACATGATATTCTAATAGCTACATCCTATTGCGCTGTACAAATATATCAGCTTTTTAATCACTTGATGAAAATCTGGGTTATTTCCAAATATTTTACTATGATTAGCTAGGCTGCAGGGAAAGCAATCTTGACATATGCCTCTACAGACATGTCCATCTCATTAGGATAAATTTCTGTAGTGGAATTAATGGGTCAAAGGGGAATCCACATTTTAAACTTAAAGACATTGTCTATCTGTTCTCCAGAAGAGAAGGAAGTGTATACTTTTTTTTTTTTTTAAAGATTTTATTTATTTGACAGAGAGAGATACAGCGAGAGGAGGAACACAAGCAGGGGGAGCGGGAGAGGGAGAAGCAGGCTTCCCGCCGAGCAAGGAGCCCGATGCGGGGCTCGATCCCAGGACCCTGGGACCATGACCCGAGCCGAAGGCAGACGCTTAACGACTGAGCCACCCAGGCGCCCCAGGAAGTGTGTACTTCTATCAATAGTCCATGAGTGCCCATTTCTTGTATTACTAATAAGCATGAACAACCCTTTCCCTAAGTTTGCTGGCTGTATGCATCTTTTCTTACATGGATTATCCACTCATTTCCATGTCTCTTGTGGGGTGTTCATCATTTACTAATTAATTTGAAGAATTCTTTTTTTTTAAGATTATTAATCTTTATCTGTTACTACAGATCTTTTTCTACTTTTTCTATTTTGCTCTTTCATAGTTTGAGCTTCTGAGTAATGACGTAAGGGGCTGTTCACCTCTCAAGATTATAAAAAAATATTCTACCATGTTTTTGTTTTATATAATTTTATTTATTATATTTAAAATTTTGAACCATCTCAAAGTCTATTGATGTTATATGTGAAGTAAGATTCTAGCTTTATTTTTTTTCCCAAATGGGTAGCCAGATCTCTTAATAAATAACTTTTTTCCCCACTTAAAAGCCATCTTTATCACCCCAAAAGTGAGAAACATTTCTAGACTCTCTTTTGTTCCACTGATCTTGGACTAATATTTTAGTCACTCTGCCTTGGAAAAAAATTTTTGTATCTTCTGAGACTCATTCCAACCTTTTTTTTCCCCTCCCCTTTCTGAATTGTCTGGCTACTTGCCCATTTTTTCCACAAAAAAGGCTTTAGAAACATTTTTTTTCAAGTTTCTAAAAAGTCCTATTGAGATTTTTGTATGAATTACTTTGAATTTCCAGAGGATGAGGGAAAAATCTGTACATGAACCTGACCAAGAAATCTTTTGAGTATTCCATTTTGTCCCCCAGGAGTTTCGCAGTTCTCTTTTTAAGGGTCCTGTACGTTTCTTGTAAGTTGGGTCACTTATATTTCACTGCTTTTTAAATTGGTATTAGTAGTACTTCTGTTGTGAATAGATTGTCTTTCCATTATATTTTCTGACCAATCAACAGGTTTATATTAATCTTTGTATATTTATTATGCAATTGGCTACCTTTCTAAACTCATTAGTCTTTCCATTTGTTCTCTTGCATTCTCCAGGTCTTGAATAACATAACTGCAAGTAATGAATCTTCTGTATGCTCCCTTCCAATATCTGTATGTGTGACTTTTAAAAATTTTAAAGGATATGTCTTATTACTAGCAGTTTTCATTAATTTTGCATAGACCTAATAAAAACTGTCAGTAAATAAACTTAGCTCTTTGGGTTAGTTCAGGAAAGTTTTCTTTCTTTTTTTTTTTTTAAGATTTTATTTATTCACCTGACAGAGACAGAGACAGCGAGAGTAGGAACACAAGCAGCGGGAGTGGGAGAGGGAGAGCAGGCTTCTCTTGGAGCAGGGAGCCCGATGTGGGACTCGATCCCAGGACCCTGGGATCATGACCCGAGCTGAAGACAGCCGCCCAACGACTGAGCCACCCAGGCGCCCAGGAAAGTTTTCTTTAATTATCACTTCTTTCATTTTTCTGTTTTCTTTGGGCTGGCACACATAGAATTCAAAAATCGTATTTTTCTTTCTTTTGTTTGCTATATCTTAATTTTTTCTCATCTTTTTTTTTTTTGAGAGTGATCAAATTTACCCATATGACCTATGAAGTTTTCAGTAGTGTCAATTATGCTGATTAGTTCCTCTTATGGGAATTTACTTTTGGAGTTTCCTTTTATTTTTTTTTTTCATATTTCAGGATGCACGTTTTCATTCCTTCTCTTTATCTCAATCTATTCCTTCTTTATGGCTAATAAAAATGAAAGTAATTATTTAAACACTTCTTTGTGCAAGCCAGAGCACTAAGCACTTCAGACTTTAACTTGCTTACTTCCTACAATCGCTGAGGTAGATATCACTACCATGTAATGTGTGAGGAAACTGAAACTCCGGATGACTAGGTGATTTGCCCAGCACTCTACAGCTGGTCAGTAGGAGAGCCAGGATTTAAACCCAGGCCTTCTGCCTCCATAACCCATGCTTTTAACAACCTGCGAGAAGATCTCCACATGCCCTTGGGCCTCCTCCCTGTTCACAGGGCAGTTCAGTTCCTTTTAGATCTATATCTTGAATGAGGTGGCATCCTAAGTACCTGTGTCAATTCCAGTGCCTGCTGGACTAAGGCAGGAGCATCTTCTGCTCCAATTCTTAGATACTCTGCGTAGGTAATTGCTACAGTCAGACAAATGTTCTTTGAACAAGTGTTACACACTCTCAGCATTTGCTACAATCTAGGGATCCTCAACCCTCCATCCATTTGCAAGACTTCTTTGTGGTGACTGTATATCCAGGGGTGCAAAGTGCCCCTCACTCCTCAATCCACAGTTGTACCAAAAATTGAAATCTGTAGTTTCTATCATGCAGGTGAAAGAAAGGGGCTGAGGAATACTGCAGGGGTGGGCACAGATCTCAATTCTAGCTAGCTCAGATGATGGCTGGGCAACAAGGATTTGATTTTCAAGGTGGTGTAGCTCCTGTGTCCTGAGTTAGTGACTGAGTTGGGGCTTTTTCTTAACTTCTCTCCAGCTAATTTGGATCCATGAATCAAATGATGGGCACTGGAGTTAATATAAATTCCCAGTGGATTTTGGCACAGGGTTTCCTCTTTAGTTTGTAGTACTGTTACAATCTTTGAGGGTATTTTTGCATGAAGCTGGGAAAGGGTAACCAGGGATTGCCAACCTCTGGCACGTTTAACACATTTGACAAGCATTTGTATCAGGCGGTGGGTTTGGGATTTAGACTCACTCTTAAGGTTGTCCCCATCAACACCTAGCAGTCTGACTCTAGACCAAGGTGAATCTAGATTCCTTTTTATGATATAACATTTCTGGGCTCTTTTCTTGGATGTAGGAAGTTCCCAAAATATGAGCTATTCCTAAAGCCCTATGGATTAGTAAAATTATCCTATGACAATTTTCAAATGTTGTACTTTTTAAAAAATCACTATGCTAATGGTAGTGTTGGAAAAAGAATTAAGGTTTGAGCTGAGGTGTTTTCCTGTCTGTGAGATGTAGTTGAGGAGGCAGAGAGAGCCAGGTCAAAGAGACCCGATAGGTGTTGCTATTCTTGAGCGTTATCTTGCACAAAAAAATGCTCTTTACACTGTGAATTGTGGAACCCCTTGGCACATATAGAATTTCTTGCCTCAGTAAAGCTAAGCTAAGGACATTATAAAATGTTATCCCCCCCTTTTTTTTCCCTCTTCAGAAGTATGTATGTTATTTTGTACTTCCCATGGCCAAAGCTACTCTGGATGGAAGCAGCTAACAAATGCATCAAAAATATTAAATGTGTAATTGGAAATCCCAAGCTATACTAAGTGCCCCTCATCTGTGTCCCTACGTCACCTTCTTGTGATGACTGATTTTATGTGTCAACATAATATCACCATGTTTTGTTCATGTGTTTACAAAGAGTCACCTGGTGACTTCAGGTAGATTATCCTCAATAATGAAGGTGGGCCTCACCCAATGGGTTGAAAGCCTTCAGGATGAAAACTGAAGTTTCCCAGAGAAAGAACTCTGCAATATAGAAACCCTGCTGGCCCACCCTATTGATTTGGCTTATCAGCCCCCATAACTATGAGAAAATTCCTTAAATCTCTTTATATACACATGTGTGTATGTAGGTGTGTGTTTGTACATATATTAGGAGGTTATGCTCGTACGAAGAAAAACAAGAACAAAAATAATCAAACTTCATTTCCTTGCACATGACACTGATGGCAAGATTTCTAAGTAATCATCCCTTTATTTAGTTTCGATAAGGACTTCCAGCACAGAACACTGTTAGAAATTAACCGTTAGGAACTATGTAAAAGAGATGTAAGGCAAGTACTATATAAAGACCAAATAGATAAACACAGGTTTTATTTTTCTACAGAATTTACTGCAGGTTATCATGTAATAAAGACAAAAGCAGATCACTCTTAATGTGTCAAATTTGTTTAGTAATTTAAATAAGAACATAGGACTCCCATCACACAGATAATTCTAAATCTATTTTGAAAATCATCAGGAAGTATCTATGTACTACCTATCATATTATACCAAAAATAAGGCTGCTCTCTTCACAGAATATATGGATAATGAAGGTGGGGAAATCAGAGGGCAAGACGAACCATGAGAGACTATGGACTCTGAGAAACAAACTGAGGGTTCTAGAGGGGAGGGGGGTGAGGGAATGGGTTAGCCTGGTGATGGGTATTAAAGAGGGCACGTACTGAATGGAGCCCTGGGTGTTATATGCAAACAGTGAATCATGGAACACTACATCAAAAACTAATGATGTAATGTATGGTGACTAACATAACATAATAAAATAAAATTTAAAAAAAAGGTGGCACTAAATGTACAATTAAAAAAAATATATGGATAATGAGTAATCAACCATCAACACAGTGGATGTTCTAATATTGGGGAAATAGTGGAAAACTATTTGTTAAAAAACAAATTTCTCTGGACATTGTTTATCTTGCCCTTGCAAGAGACTTGTAGATCCAGATGAGATTAGCTTAGAAAAGGGGTCTTATTTAGTCCAGAAAATCTTCAGAGTCCAATACAGTTCTGAGCTAATCAGATACTAAAGAACCTTTACAAGGACAAGTAGGCTTGGAAATCACACAGCCTTATTTTGAATTAGCTTGTTTTAGTCAAAGGTATGGAATTAATGATCAAATACCAGGAATTTCTGTAACTCACCCAATGCCAAATGACTACTGACATTCTATTTCCTACTATGATGACTCCTTGATTAGAGGTAGGTGGGAGGCATAAAGAATACTGTGAGCTATAATATAAATTGTACTCCAATGCCCACATCTCTAAAGACAAATCTTGTTTTTTAATATAAGAAACTCACTGAATCAAATGAATGCTGATTAGAGCAAAGGTAGTGTAAGTAAAACTGGGACAGGAAACCTCTAATTGCATAGGAAATACATGAAAGAATTAATCATTCTAAGAGAAGAATCATTTTCCCCCTAGCCCCACTGTTATGGATGATATTTTCGTGAGCCTGGGCCACCTTCTCCAGTGAATACTGAGAACCTATTACAGGTCTCAACCAACCAATTTCCATTCCAGCTTGAAGAGCAGCTGCAAACTGCCTAAATTCCTCCTAAGTGAAAGAAAAAGGTCTTTTTGTAGAAGAACACGTCACTTAATTTTCAGAAAAATTTTCAGATCATGAGTCGGAACATAAACAGTTCCTTACACATATGTCGCTTTTGTCACTTGTCCAGAACTACAGAAAAAGTAGTTTTCTATAGAGTAACCTTAAGTCCAATTTGTCTGAGGCAGTGTCGGTTTACAAAAAACCTACTGTCCTGAAGCAATTACTAATAGTATCTCCTTTCTCTCTCAAAAGTGTCTTCCCTTGGAAAATAAATTACATCGCCCCCCTAGTTATCTTGTAGTGACTAATCTTCAACATACCCATTCAGTCAGATAGCAAAGTTTAACATCTACTGGATTTTTCAGTCTGCCTGACTAGGCAAACTATATGGATGTTTAAGTTATCAAAATCAGAGTCACTTGTTTTCATACCTTAGTTGATGAATAGAGAGCAACTCCAATTATACTGGATTCCTTTGCCATGGTGTCCCGTGGGTTTATTTCAATAGGACCTCTGCTGCCAACAACCTAGTATGAAAAACAACTTGTCTATAGTTAAAGATTACTGCAAAATAGTATTAAATTATGGTAAAGCTTCAAAGTGGTAAGAAACCAAAATACTTACTATTACTCGTCCTCCATATGACAGAAGATTCAAATCATTACTAAGATTTACATTAGCTAACATTTCAATGATCACATCAATTCCTTTTTCACCAACAGATTTCTATATAATAAAAAAAATGCAGAGTAAGATAAGAAAACAAGTAAAAAAAAACAACTGTAAAACAGTTATCACAGTCCCATATATTACAGAAATGTGTTTCAAAAGACATAAAATGCTACATTTTTATGACTAATATACAAATTTTAAATGATCTAATTATATAGTGTTGATGTAATTCCAAGGTACCAGTCACAACATTTAAAGTGATAAAGATTTATACTAAGTAAATTTCAAGTGCTTCGACTCAACTTGACTATAAAATACTTTTTCCTCAGTTGAAAATTTTCTGTCTTCAAAATGTATTTTCACAGAGAAGCAAACAACAAATCCCAAATCGGCTTACACTTCTGTTAAAAAACAAAAAACAAAAGAAGGAAATCATTGGCTGTTTGGTGTTGCCCAAATTTTTTGTGTATGCATTCAATTTTGTCCCAAGTGGTTTACAATCAGCTTGGCATACTACTTTTCTTTTGGGTTTTCAGAGATGTTGGTTTGCAATATCCAAAACTGGCTCTTCTCTTAAATAAGTTATACATATACACCTTATATTCACTTTATTTAACAAAAAAAATGAATACCTGTGTCAGGCATTTGTTAAGTACTGGGAATTCAAAGATGGACACAGAGAACTCAAAACAAAGCTAGGGAGAAAGATGGAAACCTACCGCAATCATAGCTGTGATGGGATGGGCTAAGTGCTGCATTAGTGGAAATAAACTATAGGTTATAGAGAAAAACAAAGCTATAACTCTGATCACCTGTAATGATCAGAGAAAGTTCAACAGAGATGAGAACCTGGGTCCTGAGGAATGAGTAGGAGCTCTTTAAGCAAATGGAAGTAAGAGGAGCCAGCAGAAGCTGCACCTGAGGCGGGAGAAAGAGAAAATAGAAGAGCTATGGACTGAGAGTCCGGGTCGGGATTAGAAAGTAGCCCAGAGGAGCTGGGGCACGTGTTTGGGAAGGCGGGGGGCGGGGAAAAGGTAGACAGGCGACTGTCAACTATACCAGTATGGACTGGGATCACGTATCGAATGCCATGTTAAAGGAGCTAGACTTTTGGGAGGCAGGTGCTAATTTTTGTGCCAGACCCTGTTTTAGATACTGAAGGTGCAGCAGGGACCAAGAAAGACAAAAATTCCTATTCTCATGGAGCTTCCATTTTAGTTATTTCTGGAGATTTTTTTTTTTTTTTTTAAAGGAGAACCAAGTAAGTCTGGAAAATATGAAGACAGAAGGGGATATTAGGTCAGTTATAAATAAGACAAAGCTGGAGAAGATGAGGACTAAACTAAGTCACAGCAGAGACGAGAACAAAGGGAGACATATTTGAAAGGCATGTCAGAATAGAAAGTGACAGAGGGAGGTGGCAGACCTGACGGGCAGGAAGGAGAACAGTAATTAAAAGATAGGAATTAAAAATGAAACGTGGGTCTGTCTTGGGTGAGCAGATGAGTGGCCACGTCCAGCAGGTTGATGGCACGAAGGAAGGGAACGCAAGCCAGAGACAGTGCTGGAAGTCAGCAGGATGTGGGCACAAACTGAAGCCATGGGTGTAGATGAGATTGATCAGGGGGAAGGTCTAGCACCAGGGAAGATACGAGACCAAGGGGAAAGGCTAAGGAACAGCAACACCTAAGTAATACGAGGAGGAAGGGGACTGAAAATGAAGTCAGGGAAGTAAGAAGAGAACCAGCTGCCAGGAGATGTGATCAGGGTCAGCTGCTGCCAAAAAATCACACAGTATGAAGGCTAAGCCAAAAGCAGCAGAGGGGTAATTAGGAGCTCACCGGTGACCTCTGACAAGCAAAATGCAGTGGAAGGTGCTGGGAGGTAAGGAAGTAAAAGGAGTAAGTACTCACTGCTTTTTCAAGAAGTGTGGTCGTAGAGGGGGTGGAGGGTTTGATAAAAGGTTAGGGGAGTGATTTGGAGAATGAGAGAGACTTAAGCAGAAGGAGCTAGTGGAAGAGAAAGAAGCCACAAGACCTCAGGGTCTTAAAGTCAGATTTCTGCAAAACAAAAACATATTCTTAAATTAACTGGCCATTTTTCATCTTTGTAAATGCTCTTGGATGATGGGAGCAGGAGTGACTATTCAATTAATTTTAGGTTTCTTAGACATATACAAAGGAGTACTTTTACTCAGTTTTTTGGTAATATGATTTAGTGCTAATAAATAAACTCTCACTCATATTTTCCTCAATTTGTTAATGACTGAGGTTACACAGTTATCAGTACCTGGAAAATTCTAAGTCTTTCTCAACATAAGCAAGTAATTTGAGGTTTAGCAAAGTAATCACTATTTAGTAAATTTCTACTATAGTACAGAGAACTTCAGAATCTGCTTGAATTCTGCTCTAACAATGGAATATATGCAACAACTAACTAAAACCTACTTCACTGCTCTGGATGAGGTAATGATTATTCCTCCATGGCATCCAATTAAAAATAAACTTTTTTCCCTAGGCTAGACGGATCCAGTTTGTAATCTGTAGATACCTCACTTTTCACTAAAAAGTTACACCAACAGAAATTATATTATGAAAACCTCGTGGTTGCCAGAGGCAGAGGGCTGGAAGTGGGTGTAATGGGTGAATGAGGTCAAAAGGTACAAACTTCCAGTTATAAAAAAAAAAAGTAAGTCACGGGGATGTAAAGTACAGCATGGCCAACACAACTGTTAATACTGTATCACAGGGCGCCTGGGTGGCTCAGTTGGTTAAGCGACTGCCTTCAGCTCAGGTCATGATCCCAGAGTCCTGGGATCGAGTCCCGCATCGGGCTCCCTGCTCTGCGGGGAGCCTGCTTCTCCCTCTCCCACTCCCCCTGCTTGTGTTTCCTCTCTCGCTGTGTCTCTCTCTGTCAAATAAATAAATAAAATCTTAAAAAAAAAAAAATACTGTATAACAGATCTAAAAGCTGCTAACAGTAGATCTTAAAAGTTCTTATCAGAAGAAAAAAATTTTGTGACTATGTATGGTGATGGATGTTAGTGAGATTTACTGTGGTGATCATTTCATAATATCTACAAATATCAAAAAAAGTAAAAGGAGGGTGCCTGGATGGTGCAGTCATTTAAGTGTCTGACTCTTGGTTTCAGCTCAGGTTATGATCTCAGGGTCATGAGATCGAGGTCCATGTCCTGTTCCACACTCAGCATGGAGTGTGCTTAAGTTTCTCTGTCCCTCTCCCTCTACACCTCCCACTCCTGCCATACTCGCTCTCTCTATCTCTAAAATAAATAATAAATCCATCAATAGATGAATGGATAAAGATGTGATATATATATTATATATATATATAATATATAATGGAATATTACTCAGCAATCAAAAACGAAATCTTGCCATTTGCAATGACGTGGATAGAACTAGAGGGTATTATGCTAAGCAAAGTAAGTCAGTCAGAGAAAGACAATTATCATATGATCTCACTCACATGTGGAACTTAAGAAACAAGGCAGAGGATCATTGGGAAAGAGAGGAAAAAATAAAAGAAGACGAAATCAGAGAGGGAGATAAACCATAAGAGACTCTTAATCATAGGAAAAAAACTGAGGGTTGCTGGAGGGGAGAGGGGTAGAGGGATGGGGTAACCAGGTGAGGGACATTAAGGAGGGCATGTGATGTAATGAGCACTGGGTATTATATAAGACTGATGAATCAAAGACCTGTACCTCTGAAACCAACAATACACTATATGTTAACTGAATTTAAATGATTAAAAAAACCCCAAAAAACAAAACTAAATAAATGTTAAAAAAAAAAAAAAAAAAACTCAGGGCTCTAAATACAAAGCTATGACTTTACTTAAAATGTGACTACATTAAAGAGTAGCAATTTTTATAGCTATAAGACTCTGGAAAGGCTAGGTTTTATTTGATAAACATAAACAAGACAGATGAGAGTAAAGGTTTAAAAATTAGACATCTCTGCTTTTTAATTTATTAAAACTGTAAAACAAATAGGCATAAAAAAAGAAGCGAACAACTTTAAGAGAGTGGTTGATAAGAAAAAAGAACTTACAAAAAAAGGAAGTCTCCCAAGAAATAAAATTTACTTTTATAAAATTGTAGAATAATTTTACCTTAATTTTATCAATATAATTGAGTTCTCTGTGATTGAACACTTCATGGGCTCCATTTTGCAAAACAATGTTTTGTCCTTCTTCAGTACCAGCTGTGCCCAAAACCTTTAAGCCATAAGCTCTGGCAATTTGGCATGCTGCTAGTCCAACCTGAAAAACAAAATATAAATGCCTAGTTTTAGATTCTTTGCATCCCTGCAAATATTTATTAAATATATGTAATAAACTTAAGGTTCTTCTAGGTCCTACCCTATCCTTAAGAAATTTCAAGTCTAAATGAAGAAATAAGAACAACAATAGCTAACTTTTATTGAGCATTTATAATGTGTCAGGTACCACTCAAAAGACTTTCCATCCATTGCTTTATTTTAGCCTCACAATAAGCCTAGGAGGTAGATCTTATTATTGTCCATATTCCATAGATGAGAAAACTGAAGCTTATAAAATATAAGTAACTTGCCCAGGTCACAGAGATGGGAACACGGCCAAATCACAGAGCTGGACCAATTCAGTCTGTAGAGCTTGAGCTTTTAACCACGGTATCAAAATGCTTACTATTAGCATCTACCTTGTGCAGAAGGTACAGGGTTTAAAGATATTCAAAACTTGTTCACTGACTTCATACTTTAACAGTACATATAAAATGCTAAATGACAAATGTGACACCATTTAAGTGGAAGAGATAGGTATATGAGCAAATTAATCCATTCATCCATATGATGACCATTTATTGAGTGTTTACTATGTGCTAGGCATGGTACTTCATGTAAGAAACTTATATTCTGAGAAAGGGGGAAAATAATAAACACACAAACAAATAAATGAATGAATAAAGTACATTCAGAAAAGAAAAAGTGCTATGAAAAAAAACCTAGCCTATTGGAGATCGGGAGAGGGACTAGTGAGGTCACCAAGAAAGGCCTGAGTGAAGTGAGGGATGAGCCGTGTGAATATCTGGAAAGCCTGGTGGAGAATGCTGTAGGCAGAATGGTCGTGACTCACCTGGTGACATGGGAATGAGCTTGGGGCATTCAAAGGACTGAAAGAGGGTCAACGTGGCTTGACAGCAGGGTACATGGGAGATAGTGCAAGATGCGGGCAGAGGGCCATGCAGGGCCTTGCAGGAATTCACTTTGAAAATGCTGAGTTGTATTTGCTCACTTAACTGAGGATGTGCAGTAATTAGCTAAATACGCATATGGACTCGGGAGCATCCAGAGTTGGAAATATAAATTTGAGATTCATCACTTTATAGTTGGTATTTAAAGCCATGAATTGGGGGCGCCTGGGTGGCTCAGTCATTAAATGTCTGCCTTCGGCTCAGGTCATGATCCCAGGGTCCTGGGATCGAGCCCTGCATCGGGCTCCCTGATCGGCGGGAAGCCTGCTTCTCCCTCTCCCACTCCCCCTGCTTGTGTTCCTGCTCTCGCTATCTCTCTCTGTCAAATAAATAAATAAAACCTTTAAAAAAAAAAGTAAGAAAATAAAGCCACGGATTGCATGAAATCACTAGATCACTAAATAAATGTACTTAGGGTAAAGGAGAAATAAAAGCATATAAGGAATATAGATAAAAACAGTTATTTAAATTGCAATACTAGGAAATCTATGTTTGGTTACATGCCACATGAACGGTACAGGTAAGTGTCACATACATTTAGAGCAGGGCTTCTCAAACTTAGCACTACTGACATTTGGGGCTGGACAATTCTACATTGCGGGGGGCTATCCTGTGCTTTGAAGGATGTTTAGCAGCATGTCTGGTATTTATCTACTAGACACCAGAACCCCTCCACCCAGTGACAACCAATAATGTCCCCAGACACTGCCCCAAATGTTCAAGGGGGAGGAGGGATGATGCCAAACCACCCCCATTGATAACCAATGATTTAGAGGAAGGTAAAATCATTATGGATTGAAAAGAATTAAAATGAAAAATGATGATAGAAACTGATTAAAATTGTAACAGAATCACAGACTCCCAGGTCTGAAATAGACTTTAAAGATTGTATGGCATATGGGAGTGATGAGCCTGAACTCAGTTGGGTTTTGGCAGGGATTTGTTTGATTTAACCAAAACAAACAAACAAACGCCCAGGATTCACGGTCTCATGAGTCAGAGAGACATTCAATTCCACAAAATACTATGGAGTTAGCACTATTGATTTTTGCTACTTAAAAAAAAAAAAGGCCTCTAATAAAACTACATGTAAACTAAAGATTTAATGCAAATATATCTCCTTCTGCTCTAAAGAGGCATTTAATAACTATTCTAAAGGTACTGTTTATGCCCTTCTTGTCAACAATTATACCAGGAACAGTACTTCAATAGATTATATATCATTATGTGTCAATTATTGTTCTTCTATTTACTTTGCTGACACTAAAATAGGGCACTCCCCACCAACATATCTGGATAACAGCTGTGTTCATAAATTCCACACCATTTTAAATACACAACATAATCCCAGAGGAATTTGAATTAAATGAGGACAGAAAGTACAAACAGAAGCAAGACAAAACCCAGTACTATTTCCCTCTAGTAGGGCAGGGAGGATCAGAAGCGCTTCTCACACCAGGCCACCAGCCTATCCCTGCCAGCCAAGGATTTAACAAACTCAGCCAGCTCAGAGAACAGTGTGGATTTTGCCTTAAAAAAAATTTTTAAAAATCATGGTGAAGTGACTGGGCTTTTTACGAGAGGGTAAAGGGAATAAAAAGAGATTTTCTTTAAATTCTTCTCTGCCCTTCCTACTGAAACCTCTCCCTTTTATACAGAGCACCAGGTTAGCTCTCTGAAAGCCAAAGCAATTTAAATAAATGGAAGTTTGACAGATCCTTTAGTTATTTTGGGTTAAATTTAATTTAACCCAAAAATAGCCTCTTTGGTGAAGCTAAGCAATGGGAATTTTTGACAAGGCGTATCTGTCATATTTTCTCAAGCCCCAAAAAGACAATCTTAGTCTTTTTAGTAAATACTCTGATCTGTGAAATCCTTCAGAATTGATCTATTTGAGGTAGACAGGAGGCTAAGTGTGGAACCTTGTGCTTCATCTATTTAAGGTAACAGAAACACAATGGGCTAAACGCTCTGTAGTCCCTGGCCACCTTTAGAGGTAAATTCACATTTTTAGGATGCCACTTATTATTCCAGAACAATGTGCCATTTGACAGGCTACTCCTTTCAACTACTCTGCGGAATACACAGTGCTCTGAAAGGGTTAACCAGCTTCCTCAAGGTGAGCCATCTAGCCCAAGGCCCTGTATTTTAAAAAACATGAAATCTCATCTCCAAAATTTCTAAAGCCTCTACATGCAGGATAGAGGTCATGTGGATTTCTTGTTAAATTCCAACCTCAGAGCTCTAACTTTTCCTCTAAGCTCCTCAGAGGCAGATTGACAGCCGGTTTCTTGAAGAAGCTTCTGACAGCCCTGTGTTGGGTTATTTCACTGAAGGGCTTATTTTAAAGTTCTCAGTCCCTCCCCCCTCCCCATTAGCATTTAAGCCATGGGTTGTGGCGTTAAGGACACAGCTGTACACCGTGCATTCCATGAATGTCCTCAAAGCGCAGCAGGCAAGCAGTGGAAGGGAGATAGAAGGGTCTGAGAATTCACAGTGTGGCTTTGCAGTGCTGTCTGGGGCAACACAGGTAAAGCTTTAATGAGCCTTAGTTTCCTTAGCTAAGGGAATATGGAATTAATATTAACTTTAAAAAACTGTTTAAAATTCCAAATAAATACTCTTACAACATATGCTACTTGAAGGCAAAAACAAAGCCAGTTTATTTTGGTCTGCACCTGACACAGGTGGAAAACCTAATACAGACATTTTTAATGGGGTGATCTGCTGAATGTATTAACCAAGAAATGCTAAACTAATGACAAGGAATCACCTTCAGAAGACAGCATTTAAAGAAGCTTTACTACAAAAAGGAATATATGTACTGACTACAAGTATTGACCATATTTATTAACATGACTTTTAAAAATGACTGAAAAGAAATATAATGTGAAATCCACACACATAAGCTCCTTTAAACATAAACTTAAAAATAAAGAAATACTTACTCCTCCGCTAGCCCCATGAACCAGCACACTTTCTCCAGCTTTCACACGGGCACTGCAAAACAAGACAAGGGTTCATCACCTCACGTTGAAGGTAATGAAGCTCAGGTGTTTGTCATTCTTCTTAAGGAAATTCTACCCTCAGTTCAGCTAACGCGTCCCCAAACAGGAAACTCATTCTGCTCTACAGCCCAAAATATTCTCCAAGCTTCACAGATCAAATGAGGGTTCTACAGGGCCATAGACGAAAGAAAACATGAAATTCATTTGTTCGTTCAACAAACGTTTAATGGGAACCTATTATGTGCCAGGCACGGTGCTGGATGCTGGTAGCACATCAGGGTGCTACCTTCCTTCTGGGAGGCTACAGTCTTTGGAGGCACGTGAAGTGAAAGAGCTGAACCTAGAGGAACGGAGTCTCTCGTTCATTCTTACAGAAAGTGTCTCAAAACAGGCTGATGATAGCCCAGTCTCGGTTCTGTGACCCAGGGTAATGCCCAAGAAAACGCAGAAGTTAGATGATTTAAGAAAACATTTTCCTTCTCTATGCCTTTGAACATCAGGTCGTACAGCCTCTAAGCCCACATTTCAGAGAGCAATGCTGAGTCAGCAGCGCTACGAGGGTGAGAAATACGATCAATCCTGTCACAGAGGTTTCCATGTCACACCAAAAAATGTCTAGATCCTCCGGTAAGATGACATATTCTTTCTACTTCTGGTTCATCTGACTACTTTTCCATTATACCGAAAATAAGGCACAGGCAGCAAGACAGACAGGAGATGCTTTATTATTCCAGATGGACAAGTGCTAATGTCCCAATCCAGCAGCTGTTCTGTGATCCAGATTGGACTCTCGGGGAGGATCTCTTACTTCCTAAAATACTGGGGGTGGCCACACTGTACAGACATTATGTTCAATCTGGGACTAAGAACACAGTGACCCAGAGTCATCCTCAAGGCTGCGTGCCAAGAGCTGACAAATAGCAATCACGAGCAGTAAACGAAGCTTCTTCCAATACTCTTGTTTAGAGGTAAGGGGACTGAGGGCAGTGAGTTAAATGGAGAGTCTAAATGATAAACTATTACCAAACACCTTGAGATTTTAAAAAGTAAAATATGAATGTAAGGGAATAGGATTACTGATGTCATACTATGGCATATGAAATACCTTTCCCAGTAATGGTTCTTTTAAGAATCTTACAGACAACCCCTTAAACACTAAGAGCACATTCTCCTAAACCACTGGGCCTGGGGTGGGGGGTGAAAAAGCAAGCTAACCCTCTCTCGGACCCCACTGCTATGATCCTTCTACCTTTGCACAGAGTCATTGTGATGGTTAATTTTATGTGTCAGCTTGGCTGGGCCATGGGGCCAGAATTTGGTTAAACATTATTCTGGATGTCTCTGTGGAGGGCCTCATCCAATCAGCTGAAGGCCTTAAAAGAACAAAAACTGACTTCTGGAACAAGAAGTGATTTTGCCAGTAGACTGCCTTTGAACTCAAACTGCAACTCTTTCCTGGGTCTCCAGCCTGCCAGTTTACCCTATCAGACTTTAAACTCACCAAGCCTCCACAAATCAATCTCTCTCTCTCTGTATATGTATGTATGTATGTAATACGTACATATGTACATACACATTCTGTTGTTCTGTTCCTCTGGACAACCCTGACTAATATAGTCAGCTCCCCTGGGGGCTCATGGCAGGGGCTCGAGCCTTGGCCTGGCCTTCCATGCTGTTGTTGCAGACTTCCTCCCAGTCACTGAAGATTAGTACCTGGCACA
The DNA here is from genome assembly GCF_002201575.2 of Neomonachus schauinslandi. Taxonomy (NCBI): domain Eukaryota; kingdom Metazoa; phylum Chordata; class Mammalia; order Carnivora; family Phocidae; genus Neomonachus; species Neomonachus schauinslandi. Next base: position 60,796,996 of record NC_058406.1, read on the forward strand.
TTAGTACCTGGCTTTCTCTTCCACGCCAAAGCCGGCCCTAATCTAAAAGATTTCAACATTCTCTGGGAAGAAAATCTTGAATCACAATTCCTGAATTCTCCCCTTTAGCCACTCTCTCCCAAGGCGGCACCTGGTAACCACCCCCAAACACTCTACTAGAGAAATATCAGACCCTAATAACCAGTGTTATGACAGTAATCTCCTATCCTAATTCTGTAAGCCCATATTCTCTCAAAATCTTTTCTCCAACTTCCCAGAGATTACCATCTCTGGATTGCTCAATTTCTGCCTACTTGTTGCTCCTGCCCCATTTCCTGCACTAGCCAGCCAGGACCCCATAGCAGGTTACCCCGGCTCCTCTCTCTTCCTCTCCTGTGCTCTCATTTCCTTCATGCTACTCCATTCTGTCACTAACATTCCAGCCCTGGATTAATGTTAAAATCCAACTTCCTTGATAATCTACCCAAAGGGCGAAGTACTATTAAAAAAAAAAAAGATCACATGACCATGCATTTTGGTGCCACTTCTGTTCTGATTCTCAAAAGATTACTTTGCCTCCCATTTAATTATGAAAAGTGAGGCAATCTCATATGAGTTCCTTCAACACTCCACCTCCCTACCCACACATTTTTCCATAGTTATACCATCTTTACCTCTTCTGGGCTTAGCAGACGAGATGTCCTTTAATATCTGAGGCCAATCTCTCCACACGTCCTACTTCTTTCCATCCCACCATCTGCCACTCCACCCTCTCTTCCAAACCTTCCGTCGCTCCCTCTGCTAGATCTTTCCTCAGCTATAAACATATTCAGCTCCCGTCCAACCTTTTGTCCCCACAAACTCCCGAGTACTCTTCTACTTCCTCCTCCTTATCTCCATTCAAGGAACCCAATTCCACCTCCTTCCTCAGCCCAATCAAGCTTCTGTCCCGCTGCTCTACTGGGAAAGTGACCTGGACTCAAGTCATCAATCACCTCCTAATTGCTAATCCTAACTGTTCTTTTTTTTCCCAACACACCTCACTGCTGCATTTGACAGCTAGCTTCCCTTCTTAGTAGCAACATCAACCACTGCCCCTAACACCACCAACACCGACGACTGAGTACTTACTCTGTGCCAGAGTCTGCACTGAGATTCACAGGTATGACTTCACTGAATTCTCACCACACCCCTAGGAAGGAGGTGCTATTAATATTCATGTTTTTCAAACCACTAAACTATAGCTGAGACAGGGAAGTAACTGGACCACGGTCATATGGCTGGTAGTAGGAGAAGACAGTCCAGTAACAAGTCTTTCTGTCTTCAAGGACCATGAACTTAACAGGTGTTTAACAGACACCATGACCTTGGCCTTGGCAAACGCTCCCTTTGGTCTCTTAGGACTCTGTCCCCTACCTCTGACTATACTCCTCCATGCTGATTTTCTCTAACTTTCTATTCTCACTCCACTGTTCTTCACTCCCTGAAGGCTTTCAGTCACTTTCATCTTGTCAACTCCCACCCACAGGCTGATAACCCCATGTTGACATCTTTACCCTTCAGGCTTCAGATTCTTTCACACAACAGGTTGCTGGTCTTTTCCATCATGATGCCTATCTTGGTTTCAACTCCAAAACTGGACCAAGCTTCCCTCTGAAACTTTTTCCTTCTTTTCTTTGTCATAGTTAAACATTTACCAACCTAAAGAGCTAGAAGTATCCGTAAGTTCATCTTCTCTCTCATTCTCCACATGCAGTCACCAAACACACCTGATTTGACCCTCTAATAGTTGTCCTTTCCCTTCCACCTTTTCTACCATGGCTTTTGCTCTGGCCCTTAGGTATTTTGCCTAAAGGATACTCGTATAAGACCCACCCATCTCCTTCTCCACTCCTGTCATCAAATCCATCCTTCGCATACTGATAGGTGATCTTAATAAAACACTCATATAACAGTATCACTCTCCTGAATAGAACATTTCATGACCCCCAATCCCTTACGGAACAGTGTGCAAGCTCTATCATCTTGCTTTTTACAATCTGAAACCTACCTATTTCATGTGACAGCTAATATTTATTAAAAGATTACTATATTCCAACCTAATTCTATGCCACTCTTTGCCTTGTAATCTTTTATCCAACAAAACCAAATTGCTATAGCTCTCCTTAAATATCATGATTCTCCCCCCTCCGACACCAGGCTATTCCCATTGTCTAGAATTTCCTCTCCCCTCCCAGCTATCCTTCCCCAAGATAACTCCCTGATTAAAGTACATATTTTCAGAGGGGCGCCTGGCTGGCTCAGTTGGTGGAGCATGTGACTCTTGATCTTGGGGTTGTGAGTTCAAGCCCCATGTTGGCTACAGAGATTACTTAAAAATCAAATCTTTAAAAAAAAAATTATATATATATATATGTGTGTGTATATATATATGTATGTATATATATATAAAAATTGTCAGATCCCAGCCATGGAGACTGACCAGTGGGTCTAGGGCAGGGCCCTACAGGGTATTTTTAAATTGCAGCAATTAGTTTCTAGGGCTGGATAACAAGATTTTTTGAACCATGACTTTAAAATAATCCAAGCCTTACATCTTGGCAGGAAGCCCTATCTCATCACCACTGTTACATCCCTTATGATCCCATAAATCCCTATGCACGTCCACACCACTGTACTTTCCACATTATACATCAATATTATAACTCTTGGGCGCCTGGGTGGCTCAGTTGGTTAAGCGACTGCCTTCGGCTCAGGTCATGATCCTGGAGTCCCGGGATCAAGTCCCGCATCGGGCTCCCTGCTCAGCAGGGGGTCTGCTTCTCCCTCTGACCCTCTTCCCTCTCGTGCTCTCTGTCTCTCATTCTCTCTCAAATAAATAAATACAATCTTAAAAAAAAAAAAAAAAAAAGGAGCCCTGGGGGGGAAAAAAAATTATAACTCTTTTGTCTGTCTCTCTTACTAGACTGTCAGCATCTTAAAGACAAAGACAGCATTTTGCTCTTCTTTGTATCCCCAGTGATTAAAATAATCTTCCAAATTAGCACAGTTTCCACTCCATAAATGCTTAATGGTAACTAAATAGTAACCGCACAGGAGAGATATGGATGCGTGATAGGAAGGCAGGCGATACCGGCTGTATGACCGACCGTGTGTGTCATTACCTGTGGAACAGAGCTCGATAAGCAGTAAAATACGGAATGCCGATGGCAGCTCCTTGCTGAAAGTCCAGTTTTTCTGGCAGTGTGTAAACACTGTGATCTGCTGCGAGGGCATACTTGGCGTAGCCCCCAGAGATGGTGCTGGTAGTGAAAACTCTGTCACCTTTCTAGGGAAAGCAATAAATCGATAAATGCACCAGGGATTAAAAATGATGTCAATGGGTATAATTCTTTACAATGCAATTTTTATAACAACAAATAAGTATTTATGTATTGTTTTCTACATCTTAGGGTCTCATAAAACTATCTTCAGCATATTGAACATTTTTAAAGGTTTTTTTTTTTTTTTTTTTTAAAGATTTTTTTATTTATTATTTATTTGAGCCGGAGAGAATGAGAGAGAGAGAGAGAGAGAGAGAGAGCGAGAGCGTAGGGTCAGAGGGAGAAGCAGGCTCCCTGCCGAGCAGGGAGCCCGATGCGGGACTCGATCCAGGGACTCCAGGATCATGACCTGAGCCGAAGGCAGTCGCTTAACCAACTGAGCCACCCAGGCGCCCCTAAAGGTTTTATTAATAGAAACCAAGAAGAAGAAAACTTAAGGAAAATAGGAAAAAAAAAAAAAGGAAAGGAAAGGAAAGAGAACCTCCAGAATGGTATAATGAGAAGACAACTAACCTTTATCGCCTTTATCGAGAGAGCTTACCGTGCAAGACACTGTATTAGGAGTCTAATGAGTATTGTCTAATTTGATCTTCTCAAGAGCCTATGAGGTAAGTACTTTTCTTATCACCACTTTAGATTAATTCCACTATACAAATGAGGAAATTGAGGGACAAAGAAGTTCAATAATTTGCTCAGATTAAGCAGTTAGTAAATGACAGTTAATACAACTATTTTCTTCTCCGAAATACTAGGAAGAAGAAACAAATAAAATGTAAGGTTTCTTCAACACACCAAATACGTGTTCTAAATCCGTCCCCTGGGTTTCTTCACCCCTGCATTCTTTCCCTCATTTTTTATGCATACACCAAGAGCAGGAAACTATGGCTGAATCCTGACAGCAAGATGAGCTGGGACAGGCTTCTTCACTTGTTACAGCATCAGAAACACAGTAAACTCTCAGGAAACTCTGCTGGGTCCTTGCTATTGAAAAGCAGACGCATAACCGAGAGTGAGGTAAGGCACGATGCAAGACTTAGAGCCTGCCTAATGTGACCTGCATGCCAGGGAAATCGGACTGTCTACTACAAACACCTGCCCCAACTCTTCTTTCTGGAAAAAAATTAAATATTCCTTGGAATAAGAAAAATATTAAGGCAAGAACTTTCAGGATTATTCAATTGCCCCCCCCAAAAGATCTAAAAAAGTAATAGCACTATGTTGTGGGATAGAAACAAAAAAGATTCAAAAGGCATCCATTCAGCAGTCAGAGACTCATCCCTGCTTAACAGTGCCACGTGCAAATGGTCAAATATGACTGTGTTAAGATTAATCCTACTTTAATAGCTTAAAAAGATGTTGCACAGATTGCAATATAATTCAAACATGTTCTAAGAATTCATTATGGAAAGCAGGACTTTGAGTTCTGTGATGGATATTAATAACAAAACAACTTCCCCCATTGAAAGCATCCTAAACCCTAAGAAGAGAGAAAAGGAAAGGATAGGAATAACTACAATGCAAGAAAACATGATGAACCATCAAAGATAAGTAACCAGGAAAAGAAAGGAATTATTTCTAAGTTGAAGGAATCAAAAATAGCTTCACTGAGAAGCCAATATTTAAAGTAGGCCTTGAGGAATTGGACAAGATTTTGAAAACTAGAACTGACAAGAGTCATTATGAGTGAAGGGAACAAAGTAAACAAAGGAACAGTGGCAGGAATAAATGCTGAGAAACCGCTAGCATTTGTGCCCAATGAGTAAGTAGTCTAATATATGGAAGGTAATAGTTTCAGAGATAAAATGAAAAGGAACTAAAGCTGGAGGATAAAAGCCCCCGCACCTATGTTTGTAAGTTTCAGTTTCATTCTGCCAAGCAGAAGAACCAATATGAGCAAAGACAGAGAAGGAAGAGCATGGGGTATGCACCTTATTAGACAGCACAGGTCCACAGCTTGGTGGAAAATTCTAAGATGTCACATGTGATCCTGGCAACCATGGGGTCATCGTGAAGAAGGCACAGAATGCCAAAGTGTAAAGAGGACTGAGAACACTGGGCAACACTGAAATTTGAGGAGCATCCCGAGAAAAAGCAGCTTGAAAAACAATGCCTAGGAGGAAGTGGGGAAGAGGACAGGAAAAATGATGTCATAGAAGCTGAAGAAAAAAAAAATTTTTTTTAAAGAAAAAGCGGCTGAGAGTGTCAAATGTCACCAAGAAGTCAAGAGAGATAATGACATAAAAGGGCCCATTAACTCCAGCAATCGAGAGGCCATTAGTGACATTAGCAAGAATGTTTCCGTGGAGCTATGGGGGCAGAAGCCAGACCGCCACAGGCTGAGGAGAGCAACGCTGTAGGAATCGGATGGTCTTCCTGTGCAGAGGCCACGTTAACCTTCTCTGTCTCAGTCCAATTTTGGTAAATGTGCTGCCAAAGTGGAGCAGGTCAAGGAATTATGAGGAAAGATGCTAAAACATGAATATACTATCCATGTTTTAGATTCCTTTTGGCATATAAATAACAAAAGCCCCGATCGTAACATTTTTATTGACTCAGTCACCTTGATCTGAGGCAGAGCTCTAAAAATGTATAGTTGACCTGGCATTTTTTTCATCTTTTACTTATTATTCAAAAGAATTGGCCTTCCCTTTATCTTATGAAACTAAATTTATAAAAGGAATCAAACATTATGTTGGTTTGTGTATTACTGAGTTAGGAAATAGTGTAATTTCCTTGCCTATTTTCTGTCCTTACATATTTCTGCTACATCAAAAGGATCACAGTTGAATTCTGTGAGGATGTGAAGATAACGAATTTACCCAGCACTTGTCCCCAACAATGGAAACAAGGAAGACCTCCAGATAAAAGGCAATCTCTTTTTTGAATAGAGGAGTCCCCCAAGTGGCAGAAATTGTGTAATGGGGCCTTTCATTTTTTTTAAGTTTTTATTTAAATTCCAGTTCGTTAACAGACAGTGTAATATTAGTTTCAGGTGTACAATCTAGTGATTCAACACTTCCATACAACACCCAGTGCTCATCACAGCAAGTGCACTCCTTAATCTGTAACGGGGCCTTTTAAAGACTTAAATAACAACACATTTTAAAAGCCATGTTAAAAAATTTGAAAAAAAATATTAAGCCAAAATGGAAATAATTTAAAATGTAATACCTTGAAAGTGGATACATTATCTCCAACGGCTTCTATTACGCCAGCCACATCTGACCCAGGAGTATAGGGTAAGAGTGGTTTCCTGCTGTAAGTACCAGAACGAATATACGTTTCCACTGGATTTACACCACATGCGTGGACTTTGATCAGAACCTGCAATGACGACATATTTTCGTTCACACGGAACATTTAGGCATTCATTCAGCATTATGCTAGGACTCCACTGATTATGGGAATTATAAAAATGGAGGGGAAAACCTCACCTTCAACGGACTCACATTAGTTTTGCAAACCAACATATACATAAAAAAGATAAGACAGAAAGGCTTATTATGTGCTATATTAAGAACATTTTGGGAAAACAGTAGTGGAAGTACTTGAGAGGATGTGTGGCACAAACCTCTATGGGCTCATCAAATCTAATTCTTCCTCCTCCTGGGTACATAGGAAGAATATTATTTCTTGGTGCCCTATGATTGAGTTTTAGCCAACAGAATATGAACAACAGTGATCAGAGTCACTGTCAGGGCCATTAAAGATGTTCTGGGCAATCCACACTGTGCCTCCACCCTTTTAAAGAAGTGACCCCAGAAGACAGAGGTGTTGAAAGTGGCAGAGCCACATGATGGAAGAAGGCTAGGTCCACAAATCACTCTTTGAGAGTTACCCACCGATGTTTTAGAATTCTGGAATTTAGTGAATGAGAAGTAATTTTCTATTGTTGAGCCACTGAGATTTTGAAGTTACATCTATCACAGAAGCTAATTTTACCTTACTTAATATATAATGATTACTTTTGCTGTAGGAGTAAGAGAAGGCCTTACAAAGAAAGTGGTATTTGAGCTAGGCCGTAAAAGGAGAGTAGATATTCTTTCAGAATGGGAGAAAAGGGTATCTCAGGTAGAAGGAATAGTATGAGAAGGAATAAAAGGGCCTCTTGGGGAAACCAGATAATGCTGCTTGTTACAGCACAGTCTATTGAAAAGGAACAATAAGAAATGAATCTCTAAAGTTAGGTTATGACCAAATTGTAAAAACTCTCAGGAGGTTCAAGGTTCGTTAAGGAAATGAGACTTGGGAGTCATGGAAGGTGTGGTAATAAAGATACATAATTTTTAATGAGAAAGTATATTGTTAAAGTCACCTGAAATGATTAAACTCTTCATTTAAATTCTCTTAAATCACATATAGAAGGGCATGTATGCAGAAGAAAACCATTTTCCTACTGTGCACAAAATAGAAATCATGAAAGTGTGTAACAGAATAACTTGTTCAAAACTACTTATGACTCCATGCAGAAAAATTCAATTATGGCACTGCACAGATGATCCTCAAACTCAAAAATGTTCTTATAGCAAGATATTTTTCCTTTTTATAGATCTACCTCACTGTTATAACTATACTCTCTTTGTCAGAGCTCACATGTATCATCGGTATAAACTTTGTCCTAATTCAATGTCTCTACGAATTATTGTGAGTCTGCTTCTTTTGAACATTAACCTGATGTGCTGGAGACTCACACTCAGTGTAATTACTGTCTGTTTTTATGTAATTATTTCCACCTGATGGTCTTTTGGAATTGGTACTGCAATATCCGACTGGAGTTTCAGCACTTCTGGTCCACCAAATTCAAAAACTCGAATCGCTCTCATCAACTTCTGTCCAGTCGCCATGGTGATCTAGACACCAAGAAAAAAAATAATGTTCTGTCATATGGTATCTAGGCTATATCACTATGTTTTTTCCCCTGGAGGAGGCAGATCAAACAATTTTTCAAACAACAATTTAAATCATGAGCTTACACAGATCTCATTTCATGTTTAAGGGCCTTTCATCTTACAAATCCTTCAGCTACAAAGCAAAATACTTGATATTACTTCCTGTAGGGATTCAGTGCCTTCCACAAGGGAATCAAACATGCAAACAAAAACATCTGGCTAGACATAGCATGATACAGTATCTTAGGTTTCTTTTTGTGCAAGTTTGTGCTGCCACATCTTAGAAATTTGTTAAGTTTTATTAACATTCGAGAAATAGACCTATTAGATTATGAAATACTTCAAATATAGGGAGAAACATAAAGAATATAATGAACACATTTACCTGCCACCCTGCTTTAATAAATCTTAACATCTTAAAAACCTAGAACATTATAGATATAACTGAAGCCTTCTGTACCCATCCCCAAGCCCATTTCTGGCCCGCACTTTTAAGAGGTGATTATTACCATAAACTCAGAGCTCATCATTCCCATGCATGATGTCATATCACTACTTCATTCAACAATATGTGCCATGTGTTGCATGTTCTCAAACTTTATTTAGATTGGATCATACTGTACTTAATTCTGCAAATTGCTTTTTCTTCTCAACATTAAGTTTTTGAGATTTATCAGTGGTGAACTCTTAGCTTTATGAAGTTCATTCATTTTAACAAAGGAGGAAAACATTAAAAACTAAAAACACTGCTTTGTATGTAATCTTTTATAAATTACAAGAGTCATTTACAGTTAACCTTTCTGTCCTCAAATACAAGGGGGCAGAAGCAGGCAGAAGACATAAACCTAAGGTCACTGTAGAGCAGTTGGGCAGTCCTTGAGGGTGACACCTGTGTGGTGTGAGGACTGGGAAAAGGCAGCTCACCCCATACCTGCCAACAGTCTCACTACTGAATTTCGATCTAGCTCTTCACTCAGACTGGGTATTTCTTAGACAAGAAAGTGAAAGTATAAAGACAGTAAAACAGAAACAACAACAACAACAAAACCAAGGTTGCCCAGCTCAGAGTTTTTCATTCTGGAAATAAGAACACAGCTTTCTTTTCCCTTTTTGTTGCCAGCATGGTGTTACGGAAAGAGTACAGGTTTTGGAATCTGACAGCTTTCAGTATGAATTCTGGCTCTATCAATTTACTAGCCAAATGGCCTTGGGCAAGGCAGTCACCTTTGTTGAGCTTCTTCATCTGAAAACTGGGCTCCCACTCAGGGTTACTGTGCTAGAGACAGAGCAAGCATCAAGCATTAAACCTGGCAAATGTTCACTCCTATATATAGTAGATATCATGATTCCCTTCCCATCTCTTTTCTCCTTTTCAATTTCTTATTCATTAAAATACTCTTGATTCTATAATTCCATAATCACTTTTGATTTTACATAACAATATTTACAGGACTCTGATTATAAAAACAAGACCCTGGCCTCAAAGGATTCAGTCTGGAGAATTATTTAAACAAAACATTAATATTAAATATTGGTTGTTATTCATTCAACATGTATTTTTTGAACATTAACTGTAAGCGAGGCCCTGTGCTAACCCCAGAGAACACAAAGGGCAAAGAGAAAATGCCCCAGCCCCTCTCCTAGCTCCTGTTCACTCTGTGCTCTCATTCTTTCACACAGCTACACACACCACATTAAGATCTGCAGCTCCTTTTCCACTTTCTACCTACTTCCTACCTATTTACTTCTTTCAAGCACTTGCATCTACCTTTTCACCAACAGACATCATTATTATCCTCAAAGAACTGTAGTGGTAATAAAAGGAAAATTATCCCAAAATAGGATCTGTCAAAATTATCTAACACATACATTTCCCCCTACATTTTGATATCTGCTAAGTTGGGAGAAAAGAACAAAGGAAGGAGGATTCTCATCCTTAATACAGGATTTAGAAGACCCTGCTGCCTTGCCTAGTACTACCATCTTATCCTACCGAGCATGTAAGGAGACCAGGTATAACCTTGACAGCGCTGTCTTCTACTTTGCTTCTGTCCATCTTATTTCCCACTGAGTCTTTGCCACTATGATCGATCAGGCTTCAATCTGTACAAACTGCCTTTGAAAACCCCCTCAACTACCCATAGGATCATCATCTGCTTCATAAGACATAACACATAAGGTGATATGTCAAAAGGAATAATAAAAAGAAATAATACAACACACAAATTGTAATAATTCTTAAACCCCTAATACCTGATTTCTTCGAAAAAGCACATCTTTTATGTCCATTGGTATAATTATTTTCACAATAGGTAGAAAAGCAACCATTTAATTGTATGCAGAAATGGAAATAAAATCACCATCCATGTTATGGATGAGAAAACATCCCAAGAGGGTAAGAGACTCACCAGGGTCACACAGAAGCAGAGCTAGAATCCAAGTCCTCTATCTTAAATGTTGATTGGTGATGTACCCTTATTGTACAATCCTTTTCATCTTACCCTTTGAAATGTTGGCACAGAAGATCCTTTAACTTCTTAAAATTCAACTAACTTGCAGGTAGGATTACATATTTTATGATTAAGGCATCTGCTCAGAGTGTGAAATTTTCCAAATGTCTGTAAGTTAGGGGGATCCAGTAGTGATACACAGGACAAGATTCTATTAGGAAAACCAATAATTTCCTTACCTGTAAAATGGGGTCAGTACTCCCTAGCATAGGATCCTTGTGAAGATTAACTGCAACAGCGCAGGGTGTGAGTGCTTCACAGCATGCCCAGCATGCAATACGCTCTACTATTCAGACTAAATCATTTGTGTGTCAGCAGGCCTGCCACCTTGCTAGTGTTTTTAAATAGATTTTTCTATTTATCAAGTATAAACTTTAAATTAGAGGACCTGGTTTAATTTTTGGTTGTACTTTTGACCTATAAAAAGTTGCCAAGCATACTTTGGAAATCTAGGAAATACAGAATTTAAAATTCCTCCTCAAACAGTGATCTTCTCTATGCTCTGTTTCAATCTGTTTGGTTTAAATAAAAACTAAAGGGACAGGGAAAATGTTAGAACTATATTTCAATATAGAATGAAGAAATCAAGTCACAAAGGCATAGCAAGGGCACTTACGAGAGAAGAGCATAAGTAAAATTAAGTAAGAATTTCTAGCAAGACATAACAAAATAAGAACTTGGAAAGAGAATCATCATTACGAAATGTGCTGCTGCTGATCAAGAATGACTCACGTAAGCCTTTTTTTTTTTTTTTTAGCCTTAAGCCAGAAATGTAAAAAAACCAAAAAATTAAAAGTAGCCTAAGAAAAGTCTCTTCCTGGCTGGGTGACCTTGTCAGGTTACTTCCCTGGTCTGGATCTCGGTGCCCACTTCTGATAAGAGGGGGTGGTGGAGGAGGAGATGAATAGATAATTCTAAACCCCTCCAGGTTCTTGGATGTAAAGATTGGGTGGAACTAGGCCGGCAGCGCTCCCGTGCTCGGGAAGAGCTCAGTGGGATTTGCTGATGCTGACCAGACTTAACATGTAGCGTGCCAGTGGCTTCAGTGGGAATCGCACAACTTTTCCATTACCAGTCCAAACTTGAGCCTTTAAATAGTTCAATCATGAACGCACTCTCTGGTCACTGTGATAAGCCTCATCTTGGAACTAAGTGAGCATTTAACGATGTGTTTACGCGGTGTTTTGTCATTTTTTTTTTCCTTTGAAAATTATTCTAGGTGGGGGTCACCGGGGTGGGTGGGTGGGAGTGTCAAAGAAACTAGGCATTTCTCTCCAAAAGTAAGACAGCACCTCTGATGGCAGAGGCGACTTAAGACCGGGCGGGTGGAGCTCCAGAGCCCCGCAGCCGCGGGAACGGCAGAGGAGAAGCCTGTTCCCCGCGGGGCTGTGCGCAGGGCCCGCGGCCGACACCGGCTGCAGCAGGAACGCCCAAGCCCAGGCCTGGCGGCGGGAGCGGAGCCCGCGGAGCCCGCGGCGGCCTGCGGGGTGCAGCCGAAACGCAGATCTCACTGGAGACCAGGGCTGGGAGCTCGCGGCCCGCAAGTGAAAGTCCCTGCGTGATTTACGGATGAGGAATTAGCAGCCCCTAGAGGGAAAGGTCTTCGGCCACGAGCTCCTTTTTCACATTCTCCAGGACAGAACGCGGCACAAGAGCGCGACCCCAATCAAACGCAGCTCCTTTGTGGACGAGCGGCGGGGAGATCCGCTGCCTGAACAACTAAAAGGGACTTTCTTTAAAACCACTTACCCGGTTCTAGAGTGGGGAAGCAAAACCTGCGAAGGCTCAGTCAGATTCCACAGAAAAGGGGACGGACCTGGGCGTCTCCTATACTTGCTGTCTCCGCCTCGCCCGCGCGTCTCTCCCCGCCCTCAGGGGAGGGCACGACACGCTCCCGAACTCGGGACGAGGAGGAAGTTTGGGCCTTTCCGGCCACCACCCGCTTCAAAATGGCTTCCCCCAGGGAGAGGCGTGGGCTAACGTCAAAGTATAGACTCTAAATCCTTCCTCGCATGGATCGTACCGCAGAGTTCAGGAGATGGAAGGCGCAGTGTCTGAGCAAAGCGGACCTCAGCCGTAAGGGCAGTGTGGACGAAGATGTGGTAGAACTTGTGCAGCTCCTGAATGGGCGAGAACCGTACTTCACCACCAGTTCCTGCGCTGGGCGCATCATCCTCCTAGACGGGGTGAGGCCCTTTTGTTCAGCGCCAGCCCTGTGGTGCCCACCCAGTGCAACACCCCAATCCAGCCTGTGTTTGTCCTTCTGATGGGTGGTTTCGGCGTCTTTATGAAACTTAAAGGTTGAATTAGACCAGTGCTTCTAAAACTTTAATGTGTCTATAAAAGAACATCACCAGGTGCTCTTTTATAATACAGATTCTGATTCAGTAATTCTGGGATGGAGCTGATGATACTATGTATTTCTAACAAGCCCCCAAGTGATGGCGAAACTGCAGGCCTGAGAATGCTCTTGGGTTGCAAGGATTAGAGAATATGATTCTAAATACTAGGGGAATTTAAAAACTCCCAGCAGGGCGAGGCGGCTTTTCTCTTCAGTCGTCTTACCAAATCAACTAGATAGAGCGTCTCCGGGGTTAAGGCGTTTACTGCCTCCTAGTGGCCCACTCCGTTATTACAGCTCTGGTAATTTTTACATTACGCTGAATACAATAAAATGTACAGTATGGGTTAGTCTGATGTACAGTATGGGTTAGTCAAGCCCTCAGACTTTGGAGTGATACTGCTTAGATTCTAAGCTAATTACGGGACTTACTGGCTATGTGATTTTAGGAAGGTTATCTAAAGTCAGCCCCTCCCTGTTCTATGAACTGAGGATAATAGAGTATCGGCTTCATAGGGATTTTGCGTAGTAGAAATGGGATAATTTGGAACACTTAGCACATGCCTGGCCCATATTAAGTGTGCTATAAAAGTTAGCTGCATGTCAATTTTAACATTAGGATTGAATTCAGAGCATGAAAGACAGCACACTCATAAGCTCATTTTTTAGATCCCTCATTGACTGATAATTTGACTGATAAATTGACTGATAATTTGCTGGTCCTCCAGGTTAGCAGGGCCTGTATATTTTTATATTGCAACCATTGCCTCCTGAGCAGTGGCACTGGGCTTACTCTCTCCTACTGCCCTATTTTACCTGGATTTCTGCAGCGTTTTCCTAACAGGTCCCTTATCTACCATTCTCTCTACCCCAAACCATGTTACATACTGTTAAAGACAACTCTGTGCATGTCACTCATCTATGCTGAAATCTTTTATTACACATTTTTCCAACATCAGAAAATCCAAACCCTTATTCTAGTATACCTTCCAACCCCTCTGCTGCTGTGATATTTTCTGCTACTTCTCTTCATGTTTATCTCTTTACTAAAACTGAACTATTCTCTTTTTCATCTTATATTTACCTGCCTTTGCCTTTGTTCATATTTATTATTCCTGAAATGTTTCCCCCATCTCTGTATATTTGAGATGTGACTCCCAAAACTCCCCTCTCCCATCTGAACACAAGCATACACACCCACTTGTAAGTAATGACTGCTTCTTCTGAACTTCCTCAGGACTTTTTCAGAACCTCTTTTCATTTTATGTGTATTATTTATTTTCATTTAGTCTTATTTCGGGAAGGATTTGCATCAACTTAAAGAAAAGCAATGCAAGAAGAAAAAAGTGGGAAAATCTGGATGAAGGGAATATAGATAAGATGAAGCTAGAGATGGCATTAGTTCCTAAGTATGCCCCTAGATTCTGTAAATTTGCTAGAGGTGAGTCACACATTTGGTTCTAACATTTAGAGCAGGCAACATAATATCAGATAAATGTCACTGAGGTCATTCAGTGAAAACAAACCAGTTATTTAGGACAGGCACAGCTCTTCCTCTTTCCAAAGCTAGACAGCCAAGTCCCCTGTGAACTCATTGTAAAAATAGTTACTTTGTAGAAGTATAGTGATTTAGACTTAAGTGTGGTTTCCTGCATCTTCTTTCCAGCCTCCTGAGGGTAGAATCTGTTTATACCCAAAGAATCTAAAAGAACTTTACAAATAAACATTTTTTTTCAGTTAATTAAAAACAAAAACAAAAACGTGATGTTAAGGTATTGGCTTCTTGAAGCTTTGACCTTGCAATCCTAGCTCTGCCCTTTGGGTCTATATATATAGTCTAATCCCGATGTTACAAATGTATGCCTTTAGAAACTAGAGACATAAGGGTGTGAACAGCCCACCTGTCAGTAAAAAGTAATAGGTCCTGTGTGGGATTGGGACAGTGCTTTTTTCCAAAGGGAATTCCAAGTTTTTCTTTTGTTTGCTTTTTTAATATTGTGCAAGTCAAGGGGCACCTGGGAGGCTCAGTAGGTTGAGCATCCGACTCTTGATTTCAGCTTAGGTCATGATCTCAGGGTCATGAAGCCTGCTTAAGATTCTCTCTCTCTCCCTCTTCCTCTGCCCCTTCAACCCCCCCCCCCCATCATGCTCTCTCTCCTCTCTCTCCCTCAAAAAAAAAAAAAAAATAGTTTGCAAGCCAAATAAAACAACTAGAGTATAACTCAGGGCTGCTAACATACAACCCCTTACAATAATCCCTTTTCTCCTGACAAAATCGTGACCATATTTCAGAAAATATTTTTATACCTTAATAAACAATTTATTTTCTTTATATTTCAACTAATTTGGTCTCATTTTTGTTTTGGGTTAAGTTTACCCAAAACCTAGTGAATTATTCTCAGTAATACTTAAAATTACCACTTGGAATTATTAATCTAAGAAAGCTTACAATTATGCTATGCATTGTACTTATTATTTGTGTAAATATTATATGATTAAATTAAATTATGTTTATTTTTTAATTTTAGGATATAAATGGTTTTGAGGTTCAAAAGCAAAACCGTTGCTGGCTACTGGTTACACACAAACCTTGTGTAAAGGATGATGTGGTAAGTTTTTATATATAAACTTAGAAATAAACTTTTAATTCAGAATCACATTAAATACATATGAAAAAAACAGAACATTCAAGGTGGATTTATATGCTTAATTATAATGACTAAAGATTAGAAAACCTGAGAATTCATTACAGTGGCTTTTTGATTTGGGAAATAAAAGTATAAATATGTATATAAGCATTACTTATTGCTCAACAAAACACATCCTCTTCAACATAGAGAGTTCATGGCTATTGGACACATAGTAGATTGAAAATTTGAATTTCATTTCTACCATTTGATAACTCTGTAACCTGAAATAAATTATACAAGGAGAAGGGAGCTCGGAGAAAGGGATTAGTACTATCTATATATTACCAACATACTGACATAAATAAGTTATACATTATTTATCTGGATTGCTTCTTGTAAATCTTCTGATCTGTCCTAGGTTACTTAGTTTCAGAAATTAAAAATGTTTAGAAGAGTTCATATAAGTTTGTATTAGTCAGGCACTTTACATTACCTGTTCAGGTGCCTAAATGTTGTCTTAGGTATACTCACTCATTCTTCATCTCTTTCTTTGGGTACTGGTTCTTTCTGCATATTGGCCCTTATTCTCTTCTGCTGGAGGCAGTCTTTGTAGTAGGAAAAATAGCTGCCAGCAGCCCCAGCAGAAAAGGACTTCTTCTTGCTAATATCCAGGTATTCCCAGAGGAGTCTGAGTCATCCTGCTTGGGTTAGATGTTCTCCCCTTGAGATCAGTTATTTTTGCCGGTAGAATGGAATACTATCCTCGATCAGACCTAGGCACTTGGCATCTCTGAGATTATTATAGCAGGAGTTATGAGCGATAGGGTCATGATTGACAGTCCCATCAGAATCAAATGGTGTGAAAAAGGGAGGATACAGCCCAAGGATACTAGGTGGACAGAAATAACAACCACCTTGTATAAATTCTAGCTCAGACATATATGCATCTCAAACGTCAATCTAATAACAAAGCATTTAAACAGAACTTCCCTTTTCTTAAGATGTTTTATTTATTTATTTTTGCGCGCTTGCGCGCGAGAGAGAAAGAGAGAGCGAGCAAGTGCACAAGTGTCAGGGAGGGGCAGAGGAAGAAGCCGACTCGCTGCTGAGCAGGGAGCCCCATGTGGGGCTGGATCCCAGGACCCCAGGATCATGAGCCGAAGGCAGGTGCTTAACTGACTGAGCCACCCAGGCTCCCTAAACAAAACTTTCATATCATATTCCTTTTTTTTTTTTTTTTTCAAAGTAGGCTCTATGCCCAACATGGGGCTTGAACTCATGACCTCAGAATCGAGAGTCACATGCTCTATGGACTGATCCAGCCAGACACCCGCCTACCATATTCCTTAGTGAAAATCTGTTACAGAGTTAAATAGAGTAGTAGTTTACTTTCCCAGGTATGGCTAGAAAGAATGACACAGAGGTTTATGGGAGAATTGGAAATCAGGTCTTTTAAAAGAATAAGCAGATTAATCAGTGTTTGGAGGAAGAGGACCAAGAAAGCAGAGTGAAAAGTTATTGCAGAAAAAGGATGCTGGATGATTCTGAATGTTTCTGGGAAAAACTGAAGTTGCATATGGTAAAGGGTCACCACAGAAAAGGATCATATATTGGTGTCTGATGCTAACACTTCTCATTTATTTAGATTGCAGCTCTGAAGAAAGCAAATGGTGATGCCATTTTGAAATTTGAACCACTTATTCTTCATGTGCAGTGTCGACAGTTGCAGGATGCACAGATTCTGGTAACATTTTATGATTATACTTGAATTTACAGGTATGTGGGTAGATTTAATTCTAAGCTTTAAATCTACCAAAAAATAATATGATTTTAGTTTAATTAATGAGTTTTTAAATTTAATTATAGATTTGGGGCTATATGTGTTTCTGCAATTTGTAGAGCTAACCAGTTTATTCGATTAGCCAGATTATCAGAATTTAACCAATTTATTTTTTTTACAGCATTCACTGGCAATAGATTCTGGTTTCAGGAACTCTGGCATAACCGTGGGAAAGAGAGGAAAGACTATGTTGGTAAGATAACTTTTGGCAAAAAGCAATTCTTTGGGTATGAAGTGATTCAGATTATTGAAAAACCTCATTAGACTCTTGTCTTTAGTCTCTCCCTACTCAAATCTTGCCATTCCCTTGCTCAGAAATCTTCAGTACTTTATTCTTTCCTACAGAGCAAAGTCTAGAGTTCTTAGATTTGCATTTGAGCTCTTATTTTATAGTGTCTTCCTCTACGTACTTTCAACCTGATTCTCTGTGCCCTCCTCATCCTAAATAGTCAAAGCTCAGTGTAATCAGCACCATGATATAGTGGAGAGAATCATAGGCAGGGGGTCTGAAGTCCTCTACACAGAGACTGGCTACACCACAGCTGTGCTATATGAACTTGGTCAAGCTCCTAATCCTTCAGGGTCTCAATTTTCTTGGCCATATCAGGGGTCCAGCAAACTACTGCCTTGGGACCAAGTCCAGTCCACAGGAGGTCAGATCCTACTACTCCCACTTGATAAATTCTTGTCTCAAGTTGCTTTTGTGCTACAATGGCAAAAGTGAGTAGTTACGACAGATACTGTATGGCCACAAAGTCAGAAATATTTATTATCTATCCTTTTACAGAAAAAGTTTGCCAACCCTGGACTAGATGATCTTTAAAGCCCTTTCTAAGCCTCCAGCCTCTCTCAGTCCTTTCCTGGCCAAGTCAACTCCTATTGATTTTGCCCTCTTCTGATCTTCTATAGTATTTATTATTTGTAATGGTATGTATTCTTTGCTTTTTAACTATTTCAGGTTTTCTTCCATTCTAGCTTCCTAGACTTGCCTATTTTCTATCTATTTTTAACAAGTTGCCCATTTCCCAAATAGAGATGGCTTACAAAAGAAGACACCTATAAAAAAACATGCCTAAATAGAAAGTCAAAGCCACGGTACTGGTTTGTGTCCCTGTCTCCTTCCCATACACTCCATTTGGTAGCCCAAGCAAGAACAGAACCGTTCATTCACTTTCCATTCCTTTGTCTTTCGTATTCAGTTACAAGTCCTATCACATCTGCCTCTAATTTCTTATGCCCGACTCCACCTTTCTAAGCCCTCTGTCACTGCCCCTACTTAAGCCGTCATGATCCCTCCCCTCAGTCTTTACAATGGTTTCCTAACTCGTCTTCCTACTACCCATCTTCTCCTTCAGCCCCCCAAACCAATACTATCAGAATCCCCCTTTTAAAAAAGCCAGGGTCAGGCACCTGGGTGGCTCAGATGGTTAAGCATCTGCCTTCGGCTCAGGTCATGGTCCCAGGGTCCTGGGATCGAGCCCCACATCAGGCTCCCTGCTCAGTGGGGACCTGCTTCTCTCTCCCCTCTGCCATTCCCTCCACTTGTGCTCTCTGGCTCTATCTCTATGTCAAATAAATAAATAAAATCTTTAAAAAATAAATAAATAAATAATAAAAAAGTCAGGGTCTCCATATATCTCCCCCGGTATTCAAGGCCCTACCCAAACTATTTTCCATTTACCTTACTTATGCTCATCTCCTTCTACCACACTTATGCTCCAGTGAGATAGAAAACTATTAGCTGTTTCCCAAATGTTTCGCGCTCTTTCACGTGTCCATGACTGTAGATAAGTCATTCTCAGGCCATAATGTCCCCTGCCCCCATTTTTACATCTGGTGAAATTGCACTTATCCTTAAAATCCTAACTCAAATGCCACCTTTCCCCTAAAACCGAGGCCTGGACGCGTTCCCGTGTGTGTGTGTGTGTGTGTGTGTGTGTGTGTGTGTGTGTATGTCTCCTGGCACAGCACCTGTGTTGTCTTGTCATTCTTTGTTCACTTATCCATTTCCTGTTTTAAAGTGTGAGCTTTCAAAGGCAGGGATCCTATTATGTTTATTCTGTGTCTTCATACCTTTCATGGGGCTGTAGATGCTCAGTAAAAGTTCACTGAAAGAATTTTTATTTCCCATGCTAGTTTTTGTTGCTGTTCTTAACCTGTTTCCACTGTTTGGATTTACTTGGAACCCATTGACGGTTTCATCAAGAAGTTTACTAAGATTGGCAACCCTAAAGCATGGAGAAAGCAGCCACTTTGTGAGATAGAACAGGCATGGTTTATAACTGCACTCTGCTCAAGCAGCACTAAGAGGCTCTTCTGAATCCAGTCCATTTTGATTTTCCCTTGAAGCTTCTGTTGAGATTTCATTTAGTTCTTTTCTTTAAATAGCATATTAAAGTTTTCTAAGCTTTAGTGAGACTGAAACTGTTAAAGTGATTGGATTTTTGGATATTATCTGCTTTCCTGAAAGACAATATGTAGAATGACTTTCTTAAGAAATAACTTTTTTTTTTTTAAAGATTTTATTTATTTATTTGACAGAGAGAGACACAGAGAGAGAGGGAACACAAGCAGGGGGAGTGGGAGAGGGAGAAGCAGGCTCCCCGCAGAGCAGGGAGCCCGATGTGGGACTCGATCCCAGGACCCTGGGATCATGACCTCAGCTGAAGGCAGTCGCTTAACCAACTGAGCCACCCAGGCACCCGTCTTAAGAAATAACTTTATGTGATGGGAAAATCTATTTAATCTCCTTCGATTCAGTTGTGTTTAGCTAAAGTATATTGAAGCATAAACTTAAATCCTATAATGGAACCAAACTATGTTTAAACACAGCCCTGACTGGGACTTTTCTTTAGTTATTTTCAGTGTGTCTAGTACATAAGTCATTATATCTAAAATTGTTTGTTCCTTGTAGGCTATCCGGAGCACACATGGCTTAGAAGTTCCATTAAGCCGTAAGGGAAAACTGATGGTAACTGAGGAATATATTGAATTTCTGTTAAAGATAGCAAATCAAAAAATGGAGGAAAACAAGAAGAGAATTGAAAGGTATGTTAATTGGATATTTCTATGTTATTCTTATATATCTAGGTCATATTTAAAAATACTGATACACACCATCTTCAGTTTATACTCCCAACTGCTTTTCTATTTGTAGTCTTATCTCAGATAATAAAAAAATGATCAAAGTAACAGATGAGAGTAGCCCAGACAGTAAAAGGTACTAAATGCAGTGTAAAGGGAAGATACATGGAGGATAGTGGGACATGACTACCAGCAACAGGGATAAAGGGAGAGAAACATAATCCCTCAGGTAAGAGAGCCCAACAGCAATGGGGACCATAACTGACCAAGTTGAAGGCAGCCAGGGAAGAGGTACACACTGCCCCCTGAATGTGATCTACTGGTGATTATCCAGAATCTCCTTTTGAGGAAAGCAACCTGGTTAATTTTAGCCTAATAAATATTTTACATATGTGGCTGATTCTTATGGATTAGATCTAGAATTGCCATAATTGTCCCCGGAAGGATCATGGATCCCAGGATCATGACTACCCCAGGATCATGACTATCAATTTATATCTTTGTACCTTCTCTTCTCCTTAAATTTTACCTCCTGGTAAATAAAACTCTTACATTACTTTCTTTTCAACTTTTTCATAAAAACAGAGTTTTTGGCATAAAGAAGTGACGATGATGCTGTCTTTCTTACATGAAAGGAATGCCAGCGATCTGCCATCAGCAAGGTGCATGCTTCTGAGTTTGTCAAGGAGTGATGGCCAACTTGTTGTCATTTATAATGTCCTTTCCCCTTCTCCCCACCTCCTTGGCTACCTCACGATGAGTCACTCACTGCCTAAATAATTCTTAAATCATTCTTCTCTCCCCATCTGTACTGTCACTTTCTTTATTCAAGACCACTGCAATAGCCTTGTTAGCTGGTCTCATAGTAGAATGTTTCTAGTGTGTCTCTCTGCCAAGCCATTCTCTATATCACCATCAGAATCCTGTCTGTAAAGTGCAAAGGAGTCCCAGTGTTTTACTTGACTGCTTAAACTTCTTTAATACCTACAATTTTTTTTTTTAAAAGTAGCTAAGGCTACAAGTGCTAATGGTAGCAGTGTACGATGGTGGAAAGAGGTAGAATTTGGTTCCAGAGGCAGAACTGAATTTGAATCCAGGTTCCACCACACTTACTCAACATTCTTGACTTCATTTTTCTTTTATCTAACTTGGGAGAAATATCTGTCTTACAGAACAGTTTTAGTATAAATAACATCTGTATAATGACTGGCCCTATCCCTGTCATGTCATGGATTCTCAGGATAGGGTAGCTCTTTTCCTTCTTCATTGACACATATAGAAAATAAACCTATGATCACATCATTACAAACCATCCAGGCTTTCTTAACCAGGACTCCTCATTTGAACGATAGAATTCACAAAATTATTCAAGTGACTTTCTCTCTTGCAAAAATGGTATATATCTTCCATTCTAGAAACATTGGAGAGAAGTTAACCCATTATAGACAATGGATGGCTTAGGGCATTGGAGCTTAATTTTCTAGAACACTGGTTGAAAAAAGCTGAGGGGTTGCCTGGCTACCAGGTGCTTTGAGCAAACATTCTAAATGAAGTGGTAATTTCAAGTAAGTACTGAGGAGCACCCAGCCACTTCACCAGACTACAGAGTTTGAACTACATGTAGGTACTTGTTGGTACCGTTCCGTAAGTTTACTACGCTTCTTAGATTGTATTCCAGTGAGGCTCTTTGCTAAAATGTAGGAAGTAACAAATCAGTTTCTCTGTTTCCTTACTTGAATTTCAACAAGATTATAAATATAGCCCAAGAGCAACTAACTATACACCTGGTGAAGTTAATTGAGCCACGTTCACCAACTATAAAATCAAATTATACTTTAAATCCATTGACTCAAAAATATGTTTGGAGATTATAGTGTGCATGCTGCCATCAAGAGAGCCATGCTCATCATATAAAATCAGTGAAAAATTAAAGAAGGGTAAAAAGTGTCTTAAGATACTGATTAGAAGATTACATGTGAATTCAGAAAGGGGAAACAAATTAGAGAGCTCCTTTGGGAACAGCTGTACATTCAACCAAATGCAGAGAGAAGGTTACCCTTCTGATGTGGAAAAGTGAAAAAAATAATAAATACTGGAGGTGATAAGTTCTGCAATCAGACTTTGAGTACTAAAATTGGTTTGTTACAGGACCAAAGGTTCACAATTCAAATAACTATAGTAGAATTTTTAAAAGTCAAGTCCTACTCAGTAACATTTCAGCAATAAGAAATAGCCTAGAAATGTAAAAATCAAAGTTAAGAGGTAAAACATTTTTAATACAAAAAAGGGTTTGTGTGAAACAATTCCCAAGCCCACTTCTTAGTGGAAAGAAGATAATTTTATATATAATGATTTCCAGCTAAAAAATACGAAGTTTGGAGATCTCTTTACCAATTATAAGAGGAAGGCTATCTTTGGACTGTTAATAAGAGATCAGGACTGACTTGGGTCAGAAGAAACCACCATTTGACTCTGAGTACAACAAAATTAGCCATGTTCTTCTCTTCACCAACTGTGTAGTAAGAAAATGCTAAGTAAAGAGTAAAAGGGCTGAATACATTGGCATATAATACCGTTGATAAAGCAAATTGGAGAGAAAAGTAAATGAATCTATTTCCAATGGTTGGTTATTTTTTTAAAACTTTTCTTTTTTATGGTAAAATATATATACCATAAAACTTACCAATTTTAACCGTACATTTCAATGGCATTATGTACATTCACATTGTTATGCAGCCACCACTGTCCATCTTCAGAACCTTTTCATCATCCTAAACTGAAACTCTGTAGCCGTTAAACAATAAATCCCCATTCCCCAGACTCCCAGCACCTGGTAACTACTATTCTATTTTCTATTACTATGAATTCAATTATTCTAGGTCCCTCATATAAGTGGAATCATGTAATATTTGTCCTTTTGTGTCTGGCTTATTTCACTCAGTATACGGTCTTCAGAGTGTGTCCATGTTGTAGCATGTATCACAATTTCATTCCTTTTTAAGGCTAAATAATATTGCACTGTATTTACATGCCACATTTTATTTATCCATCCATTCACTTATCAGTGGACGTTTGGGATTTTTCCATCTTTAAGCTTTTGTGAATAATGTTGCTATGAACAAGTGTGTACAAATGTTTGAGTCCTACTTTCAGTTCTGTTGGGTGTATACCCAGAAGTAGAATTGCTACGTTGTATGGTAGTTCCATGTTTCATTCTTTGAAGGACTGCTGTGCTGTTTTCCACAGGAACTGCACTATTTTATATTCCCACCAGCAATGCACAAGCATTCCTTTTCTCAGCATCCTTGCCAATACTTGTTGTCTCTTGTGGGTTTTTTGATAGTTGCCATCCTGACAGGTGTGAGATATCTCTGTGGTTTTGATTTGCATTTCCCTGACGGTTAATGACATGGAGCATTTTTTCATATACCTGTTGGCAGGTATATGAAATTCTGTTATTACTTTGCTGCTTTCCTTCCTGCTTGTGGTGCTCCTCCTTAGCTTCCTTCTTGGTTTCCCTCACTAGTCTGTCTGTTGGTTAAATATTATTGTTCTCTAAAATGCCGCTCCTGGCCCATTGCTTCAGCTACTTCCCCATATATAATGATAGGTCTTCCAAATCTCTCCCAAGTCCTGAGCCTAGATATCCAATAACCGTTTGAATGTATCTAACTAGAATACTCCATCAGCCTTTCCTGATTAACTTTCTTGTCCTAGTCTCAATACCATAGCCATTTCCTTGGTTCAGATTCTTCTTACTATTTACCAGTATTGGTACAGTTTATTCCTCAATGCAAAACAGAAATATGAACCACATTGAAACATTAATTGCATGTATGTCCTTTTCTTCCACTACAATGTGGTCACATTGGAAATAGGACTGAGTTCTCCCTGCCACCAACCATACACATACACGCTTTAAATATTTCTTATCCCAAAACCTAAGATAGTGTCCAGCTCATAGTAGAAAACCAGTACATGTTTATTGAATTAATAATAAACAATAAGGGAATTTAAAAGTTAACCCATTAAATTGAGTTCCCCAAAGGCAATGACAGTTTCTTATTTATCATTTTCTGAGTGTCTGGTGTGAGAATAGTAGTTAATAAATGTTTTCTAAATTTGCTAACTGACTTTTTCCATCAGTAGTGCTACTTACAAGGCTTCAAAGCCTTAGATGATTATTCTGGAAGATGTGTAAGATGGCTTAGAGATAAGAGTGAGCGGTGTAGGCTCTTGCTGTATAGTCAAGGTGAGAAGTAACAGGAGCTTGAATAGCAAGATGAATGGGAGTGATAGTGCAGAATGTAAACAGAACTTGGTGACAGACTGGAAATGGGGGTAGAAAGAAGGAGGAGGCAAGGATAACAGATGTCTTAGACTCCTCGTCATTGCTAGTCTTATTTTTAAAACAGAACTAAAACAGGTGAATAATAACTTGCACATTTCCCTATTACTTAAGATCAAAGGAGCAAATAATATAAAGTGAAAACACATAACTTTATTTTTGTATAGTTCCCCCTTGGATATTTGGTTCCCTCATTTTTTTCCTCTCCTGTACCTAGTCAACTTCCGTCCATCCTTGCAATTCAGCCCCGGCATTGGGTGTTTTTCCAAAGAGCATTTCATGATCTCACTTGAAGCAGGGTACCAACCCCCTCCATGTTCCCCGTTCCTCTTGTCTTCTTCATGGCATGCTGAATATGTCTTTACAGTTCTGCTGCTCCCATTAAACCCTGAGCTCCTTGAGAGCACAACCGGGTCCTTTACCTCTCTTTCCAGAGCCTGGCACGGGCTCCATCACATACCTGTTTTTTAATAAAAATGCTAGAGTTTAATCAAGTTAATCTAAATACGTATCCATGAAAATAGCCTTCTTTGTTATTTGTGAATAATAGAACCCTAAAAGGGTATGAAATTGTGGCTAGATTTCATTAATTTTATGTTCCTGTTTCAGAAGTCAGAGAAATATCAAGTGGTCCTCTAACTGACCTGAAAAACAAGAATTCGTTTTCCCAGAGCAGGTCTGAAAAGTTCTGTCACGAAGAGACTAAGTACAAGTTGCCCCGTGGCATGATAATCTTGACTGCAGAAGTAGAGAGACTGAAGACAGTTTGATTTTCTCTGGGGGTGGGGAAGACAATTGCCTGTGCATACCTTTCAGAAGATAAAATATCTTCTGAGTTCTTTTTGTTGCCTGTGAGAACGGAGAAAATTGCACTTTGAGAATTGGGCTTCAGAGTGCTATATAAAGGGGCATTTTATGAGGGGAGAGCATGTAATTGCAAAACAAATTTCTGACTTATTGAGAAAGATAGTTTCCCAAAGAACTTTTTAAAAATTCCCTTTGAAAAACAAAAGGAAAAAGTATTTGAAGTATTTGTTCTTGGCTTTCAGACAACAGGGCCTTTGTTCCATTTTACCAGCTGTTTTTGGTACCCCAAGGATGTAGCTGTGAATTCTTAGGTCCTTTAATGGAAGATTAAAGTAAGGCACCTGTTCCTCTTTAATTACTTTTTTTATGTGATTGACAAGATATTTTACACAAGCTGTTAATTCTCTATGATCATAAAAGAGCAATTTAGTCTTATCTTTAATTTTCTAGGAATAAAGTATAATCCAGAAAAAAGACTTGGTGACCTGAGTCTGAAGTTCAGGGTTGGGTGGAGAATGGTAGAAAATGGAGTTGCACATCACTATAGCCTCTTATGATCAGATAGGGGTGATTCACACCACTTGGTGGCATGAAGTTTTGGACTTACAAGTTTTAGATAAAATGAGTCATTCTACTGGGTCATTTTGTTAAGCTATTCTAAATAGGCAGTGTGAAAGATGAGAAGAAAACCAGTCATTAAAGTCATCGGGGATGATGGTAGGACCTGGAGAAAGATCATGCCAAGTGTAGAAGTTTTCCTAAATGTAAGAGACTGAACGAAATATTGGTAGATGGCATGGGGGCAGATGAAGGAGTTTGGTCTGGTGAATGTTGGTGAGCCAGCTCAGTTCTGACCGCATCCCAACTCTGTGTTAGGTGGGGTATAGAAAGAGTAAGCATCTCTGCTTGAGAGAAATGCAGAGCAGATGGTTGTCTTTGTGGGGGAACCAGGTTTCAATTAAGTAAAGATAGAGGGGTGCATTAAATTAAAAGGTTGTTACCACGGAATAGGGTCTAAAAAATTCACATCAGTATTTTCCAAAGCCCTTTGCTGTACCTCCTACTATACTGCTTTTCCTTGTCCTGTACCTCCTCTTTGAGATTGATTTATTCACTGAAGAAATACCTGTTGAGCACCTATTATTTGCCAAGCCTGGTGCTGGATATCAAGGTATATGAGTACATTAAGTTCTTAAAATATGGACAGGATATGTAGTAAGTATGTTAGGTATGTATTAGAATTGTGTGGAATATTTGGAAACTGGTGATTATCTTGGTTTTTTAGGGCAGTTTTAGAGCCTTTACAAGTAGAACTTAGCCTATTCACTGAATTAAAGAAAGAAGAAAATTGGTCCAAATAGCAATCTATTCCGTAGGTGCCAAAAATTCCCTGTCACACTTTGCCATTATCATAGAATATAAAAGCATGATGAGATCCCCACAATGGCAAGGGAGTTCTCAGCTTCCAGATTCCTCTACTTGGGGACCTAGGATAACACATCCATATTCACCTTTTTGTTCAGTGGTTATTTATTCACTTATTTATTCACTTATTTTTACTGAGTGTGCCAGCATTGTCTTACATGCTAAGAATGTAACAGAAAACCATACAGATGGGATCCTTGGTCTCATAGAATTTATATTCTGTAAAAATGGTCATATTGAGAACTTACTTTGTGCTAGGCACTGCACTAGGTCCTTACATATATCACCTGTAACCTGACAACCCAGCTCAGTACAGGATAATGTCCAGTTTGATAAATGAGGAAATCGAGACTCAGTAAGGTTGGAATTAGCCTACCTTTAGCTTTCCCAGTGGAAGGCATCTGAAGCACATGCGATACCCCATGCCACCTCACTGCCCTCCCACATGTGCTGAAGGCTGCTGTGTCAGGCAGAGGATTGTATTAGGTGTTAACATGGGAGTAGAAAAGACATGAAGACCAATTTTCGGGGAGCTAACAGTTTGTTGTACCACAAAGTTAACGCTAAAATTAAAGTAGAAAAATGGGGAAAGGAAAAGAGTAATTTACACTTAAGAAATCAAGATAGCTAATGAACACATGAAAAACAATTTCACTGGCAAACAAAAAAATGATAATTAAACTAATAAGATACCATTGTCACCTATCAAAGTAAAGTATGTTTTTGATGGTAATATTCAATGTATGGGTGAAGTGATCTTTCAAGTACTGCTATTAGAAGCATATTTTTTGAACATCTATTCTGGAAAACAGGTAGTATTTATCAAGAGCTTTACAATGTTTATACCCTTTAGCCAGGTAATTACATTTCTAGCGGTCTGTCCTAAAAATGTAGCTAGAAACTCAGATCACATTATTTTTAAAAATGTTCATCACAGTGTTGTTTGTATTAGAGAAAGTTTGAAAATACCTAGATGACGTAATATTACACTACCATTAAAAAGTGTTATTTTGTAGTTTATTTGATGTAGTTTTCAATAAATATTAAATTTGATAAAACAATGTAAAACTATATATAATAATTTTGTAAAAGATAGTAGGCATATGGGTACATGTATAAATTATATTAATTCAGAATACATTAACTGGAAAGAATAAAAATATTGAGAGGTTATTTCTAGGTAGTTCTGTAGAGGTAGTCTATATTTGTAACCTCATATATTTGCCAAATTCTCTAAAGTGAGATTTTATTACATTTATGATTTTTTATAAAGAAAAATAATTTCTCTTCTGTTTTTACCTTTTTTGTTTGACTCCTACATCTGCAATAGTAGTTGAGGTAGAATACAGGTTGTCAAGAGATGTTTCCAACTCAATTTTCAGGAGTGTTCTTGAAGAACTGAAAACACACTTCCTAATTAAATGATCTTATAAAAGCAAGAAGCATATTATTTCTCTGCTTCATTTTATATTTTAAGGTTAATATGGAACATTATCAAATTTATAAGTTCTAAATGTATTTCAGCCATTCTGTTTGAGAACACAGATATAACAGTAGTACTTATTTCTTTACAGGCTTTATAACTGCCTACAGCATGCTTTGGAAAAAGAAAACATTACTAACTCACGTCCCAAAGAGAAAATCAAAGACAAAAATAAATCATCATATACTCGTAAGAAGAAAAGAAACCCAGAAGAAGCACACAGCAAATGTTTTACTGAAGAAAATGTTAAAGAACGTGAAAATGATGATGACCTAGGAATCAGTGTTACTATCTTCCCTGAAGATTACTAAGATTCGGTCTTGGTAGAATAATGTTTCTAATAGATAATACAAAGCTGCTCTTTACAAGAGTATTTTAGTTTCTTGAGTATATGAGCCATTCAGAAAAGCAAGATTTATTCTTTCTCTGTATTTAGAGAAATCCTTAGCTTTTTAAAATAGCTCTGTATAATATTTGCTCATTAAATACCATCTGTTTTAGTCACATAGAGATTCATTGCAAAAATAAAATTGACTTTTTAATGCCTCTCTTTTTTAAGTTTCAATTTCTACTTCTGCAAAACAGAATTATAATACTCTTTCAAGAGAACCTTAACACTGGGAATGTTTGAGTAAAAATCATCACAACATTTTACTTCTTTTTTCACTTTGAAACCTCCAGCCTTTAAAGGGGGATGAGCTTGCTTCTTGTTGCCGTGAAGTCCAATAACAAGTTCTTCCCTTTCTTTTGACTTTGTGGAGAAAACAACTGATATGCTTTCTGTTCAGGACAAAATACCTGAACCCTTTCTTCCCGTTATTTCTCACAAACCAGAGCCTGCCACTGGCATGGTCTCTGCCACACGGGTGGGCCTGGTTTTTCACTAAACCTGGTCAGAAATGATCATTTAAGACCTTGGAATCCTTATAGAATCCTCATATACTATTTTGGAAAGTTTCAAGGAATCACAAGACTTGGGTCCGAGTTCTGGCTGCTACCCAGAAACCGGGGGGGGGGGGGGTCCTTGAGCAAATCATCGAGTTTCCAAGGCCTTCCAGTTCGTCTTCTACATAATAGTTCTGACACCTGCTGTATTTACACGACAGGAGTACTGACAGCTTCACATCAAATAAAAATAAAGTTATTAATAGACTTTTGCATATGTGTTACTATTTATCTCTCATTTATTTTCATTATAAAATGATGCTTTCATACTGTATCTTCAGAAAGTATCAAATCATTAAAGTTATATTTAAAAAGAAATTATTAGTTAGCCCTAGAACTAATAAATGCTAGGATAAAATTATCAGAATGTCAAGAAAAAATTATATGAGATAATAAACATTGAGTTCTGATTTTGGCATTTCCTAATATTTTTATAATTTGTCTAAGCTTTTATGTAAATTATGGTTAGATTTGCATCCCACATGCTTGCCTTCTGTCATATCATTTTGCACTCACCTTTTTAAAATAGATGGACTTCAAAAACATCTATTATCCTCTAAATAAATTCATCAGGGATGATGTCCAAGGAGTTTTAAAGTTCTTGAGATTTTTCTTCACTCCCTTTTTCTATCATATCTCTGAACTGCTCTCTATTAGGCCTTTATAATAAGATTCTAATATTTACTTTTCTAATTTCTTTTAGCATCCCACATTTAGGAAGTCTTCCAACACGGTCTTCTCCATT
Source organism: Neomonachus schauinslandi (assembly GCF_002201575.2). Taxonomy (NCBI): domain Eukaryota; kingdom Metazoa; phylum Chordata; class Mammalia; order Carnivora; family Phocidae; genus Neomonachus; species Neomonachus schauinslandi. Next base: position 60,827,345 of record NC_058406.1, read on the forward strand.
GTTCCAGAAAGAAGCTCCTTTGAGTCCTCAATCCCCTTGCCACCTGCAGCATTTGGTGCTATTAATCACCTTGCGCCCATGGGCATCCTGAATGCTTTCTTCTAAATTGCCCTGATTATGGCGAATCCTCAAATCTTTTGCTCTCAAACCTTTTAACAGTTTTCAACATTCATTGCACCTTTGAATCATCTTTAGAACTTTGGAAAAATACAGAAAGGATCTGAGACTTTCCAGGGAGGGACAGTAAGCATGTGTATTTTTTTTTTTTAAAGATTTTATTTATTTGACAGCGAGAGAGGGAACACAAGCAGCGGGAGTGGGAGAGGGAGAAGCAGGCTTCCCGTGGAGCAGGGAGCCCGATGCGGGGCTCGATCCCAGGACCCCGGGATCATGACCCGAGCTGAAGGCAGACGCTTAATGACTGAGCCACCCAGGAGCCCCCATGTGAATTTTTTTTTTTAAAGCTACCAAATTGTTCTCTAATTGTAAATCAAAGGGCAATAACGTGTAGGCATTCCCATATTTCTGTCTTTGGTTTTCTTGCATTTCTCTCTTCATCCCAGCCATCTCACCCATTTCAGAAGCTCTGACCTCTGAGACAGTAACTCCCAACTCCTGCCCCAACCTGCCTGTCTGCTAAGCTCCAGCTAACTGCGGGGCTTCTCCAGTACAGCTGTTCCTTTCTAAGATCTCTTGTAACATGGTTTCCTGCTTCCTTGGCTAGAGAGAGCAGACTTTTACTGGGACGTTTTTTGGTCTGAGCCCACTGGCATTTCTGCGGCCTGGCTTTTCCAGTTCCCCGTCCAGGATATGTGGGGTCAGAAGAAACCCCAGAGAACCGACCACTGTGTTGTTCTTTAGGTCGTGAGATGCCTAGCCGGTCCACCTTCCCCTCTTCACTTTCAGTCTTCTTATGTTTACTTTATATATAATGTCCAGAGTTTTTACTGGTACTTAGTGGAAGGAATGGGAAAAAGCATATCTACTCCATCTTCCAGAATCCGAAGTCTAATGTATTTTTTAAATTATTGGTAACATCACCTTGTGGGATATTGTTGACACCTTTGGAACCTATCCCAAAAGCCACAGTTCCCTTTATTTAGTGCTGTGCCTCATCTCCCAGCTCCTATGCTTTGTGCTCCTGCTTTAGGCTTCTGGAGCCTCTCCACTCTAAAAGAAAGAACAAGCCTGGAAGTCTGTTTCCTGCCCACCGCCCACCCTGCTGTCACATGCACACCCACTGTCTCGCAGCCAATAAGGACAAGTGCAGAGCTTCAAAAGGCAACTCTGCTGCACAGACATGAGATAAACTTGGACATGCAATTGCCATTTAAGCTCCCAACGGTGTCAGACTGAAGCTGGGACTTCACCTGACTCCTCTCATGTTTTTCCCATTTCCTTACCCATTTCTCCTGGGAGCGCCTGCTTAATAAATCCCTTGCACTAGAATGGTGTCTTCTGCAAGAACCTAACCTAAGACAGGTATTGAGATTACTTTAGATCTATTTTTTTAAAGTGATGACATACATTTAATATAAAGAGCTGATGTTTTACTATGTTAGAAATTATATGATTGGTAGTGATTAAAACTTATGATATAAACATGAGGCAAATAAACTTATGATGTTAAGTACATAGTGTTAAAACTAATTTGGGTGAGTATCTGACCAACAATTTTTGAAGATCACTTCTTTTTAAAAAAATTATTTTATTTATTTGAGAGAGAGGGAGTGAGCAGGAGAAAAGCAGAGGTGGAGGGAGAGGGAAAAAATCTTAAGCAGACTCTGCGCTCAGCGCAGAGCCTGATGCAGGGCAGGGCTGGATCTCACCACCCTGATACTGTGACCTGAGCCAAAACCAAGAGTCGGACGCTTAACCAACTGAGCCATCCAGGCACCCCAAGGATCACTTCTAGAATACATACTGTTTTAAGAACCTAGAGACAGGAACAATTGATTCTAGGTGAGGGAGTACTAGAAATCCAATTCAAGAGGATGCCAAAAGTTCACTTGACTGAAAAAAATCCAAGAAATACTCTTGCAGACAGAAAGAATGTGTAATGTAATTGAGGCACCAAAGAGCATGGTATATTCAGTGATGGTGAATATTCCAGAAAGCTGAAATGCAATATATGGTATGAAACGAGTCAAGTTGGTTGAAGCCCAATTGTGAAGGGCCTCGCAGTCCACCATGGACACAGACCAGTGTTGCCTAGACATGATCATGCATCAGAAATTCCCAAGCTAGCAGTGTTTTGGAGGGCTGCTTTTTAGAACACTTGCTCCCGGACTTTAGTCGAGACCTTTCCAGCCAGAATCTTCAATCTGGAGTCTAGGACTCTATTTTTTAAAACTCATCCAAGTGATCATGATAAAATCGGTGCAATGCTTTTAGAATCCACTGGTAACAGGCTTAATCCTGAAGGCATTGGAGAAAAATTAAACATTTTTTTAATGAAAAAAAGTAACATGATCAGATGTTGCAATATACCTATGTCACAGATTTTGTGTATATACATTATGGGAAGGTAAGGAGGAGGTTCTAATATATTAATTAAGTCACTGTCTTTGTCCTTAGATCTAAAGCCAGGAGGAATGACAATATGTACAGCTGTGCCCTTTGAACTCTGTTCAATTCCAGGAGGGGACCTTCCCCACAGATGACAGTATGAATGGCACCCCTTAAAAAGTGTGCAGTGCACATTATCTACTAACATATACAGCAGTCCTGCCAAAAGGGAATTTGGGCAGGAAAGAAGTCTTATGGTCTCAGAATGCCTGGAATATTTCTTCTAATTTAATGAATAAAATGTGGAAATACCTGCCAGCAGGTAGATGAAAAGAGAAGAGAATCAATTAAAAAACAAGCCCTAAAATAAGAACTGTAGGAAAAGGTGGGTGGGGCAGAGGAGGGGGAGAAACGGGGAGAGGTATCCTGTGGTGGAATGATTCTGCATCCTGTTGTTTAAAAATCTCTCTAAAGAACTCATAATCCATTGGTTTTCATAATCCTTCACTCATTTAAACTGAGCCCATTGGGACATATGTATCCCCAAATTTTATAAACTTGAGTATATGCATAGAATCAGAAAGAGAGGGGATGCCTCCTAAGCCCTTTATCGAAGGTAACAGAACTATCCTGGACCTCTTAGATTAGTAGAGGAGAGAGTCCAGGTGTTGGCCATAAGCCCGAAAGGACATTGAATCCCACTCACTCCTTAGCGTGGTATATTATTTTATATTCAATTCACATGCCCGATCAAGAATATCAGTAACTACAGGGGCGCCTGGGTGGCTCAGTTGTTCAGCGTCTGCCTTCAGCTCAGGTCATGATCCCAGGGTCCTGGGATCGAGCCCCGCGTCGGGCTCCCTGCTCCGCAGGAAGCCTGCTTCTCCCTCTCCCACTCTTGTTGCTTGTGTTCCTTCTCTCGCTGTGTCTCTCTCTGTCAAATAAATAAATAAAACTTGAAAAAAAAAAAGAATATCAGTAACTACAGCAGGGCAATTAGTAATAATTTAATATGCAACCTATTTGAGAATTACCTTGTGGTTTGTCTTTGTTGTTGTTGATCCAACCAAAAAGAAGGGAATTCTTTCTCTTCCCCCAGGATGGAGGCACGCATTTATTCCTAACACGTGGATTCATTTCTCCCTATAGTCTACAAGTTAAAATAACTTTTTGTTCTAAAAGAGAGAGAGAAAAAAAGACTGTTAAGTTTACTGAGAAATAGGAAGGGAAACTTAAAAACGTGCTTTTGTTTTTAATATTTGAGGCCAGAGGTCATAAACTAGTGGTTGCAAGTATGGCCAAACAGATGTGTTTGGGCCTACACAGAATATATTTTTTCTTCATTGAGCCAATATTTTAAAACATGATGAGGTTTTTGAAGTACATCTCTAGTTTTTCTTTAAAAATTGGAAAATCTGACTCTACTGGGCCAGTGACCACTCTTGAGCGGAGGTAAGGGCTGGCTGCCCCAAGGCGTTCCGCTCACCGCAGTTGCAGCGCCCCCTGCTGGCTCCCTGACTCACCACCGGCTGCAATCTTTCCCACTTCAGTCTTGTACTTGTGGGCACCAGCATTGGTCACCCCTGGGTAGAACTTCAGGGAGAATTAACCTACATAATGATGTTAGTTATGACATTACACAATAAACAAGAGATCAGAGCAGGACTGGCTACATAATTTGCAGAGGACAGTGCAAAAATGAAGGTGGGGAGAGGAGACCTTGTTGAAAAGTTCAATGACAAAATAGCAACAACAGAGCATAAAGTTAAGTGCCGGATACTTCCAAGCATGGGGCCCCATGCAGTTGCACAGGTTGGACACCCATGAGGCTGGCCCTAGATTGGAGTTTTGGTGTTTCTGGAGTTGAAGAGGGGAATGAGTGTCAGGGTGTTTAGCCCGCCTCCCCCCATTAGGAAAGGGGCAGAGTGCTACAGATTGTGGGTTGGGCCTGGTCGCGGTGCTGGCTTTCACACAACACCCCTGAGGTGGTGGGACCATGGGTAGCCATTTGGGAGCATACCAGGACTGAATACTCATCACTGATGTTTTGAAAGGCAAGGCAAAAGGCTCAGTGGCTAAACTCAGATCAAGTGAAATAGAGCCTTTTCCAGAGCTGCCTGACTTCAAAGGCAAAGGTGGCCAGGAGCACCATGTTCTGAAAACAAAGGCTTTCCCCATTTTGCCAGGAGCTGTCGAAGCTCATGGATGAGGTGTTGAAGAACCTTGAGAATTGGTTGGTGTCATCCTTCTGTGGGTGGCCCCCGAACCGCTTGAATCTGGTTTGGGGAGAGGGCATAAATCTAACATGGCCTTATAGGGTATGTAATAAGGGATATCTGGTTAGGATTTTTGGCCTTTAAAAATGGGCTCTGACCCTCAAGCCTCTCTCTTTTCCCTACTCTACTATGCTCCTCTCAACACGCAGGTTTCTCTTAGTGCAAAAGAATTATAATACCCATAAATGCTTATGTTCTTAAACTCAACCATTTAATGTACTGGGTTTTTATGTATTTGGTTCTTGCTGAGAATTTATCTCTCAGCCCTTTTTCTTTTTGCCTTTAAAATGGTTTGGTTTAAACTTTAATTTTAACTCATTGCACGTGTACTTATTTACTTATTTTAATTATTATTTTTAATTAACTTATTTTAATACATTGTATTTGTTTGGAGTAGTTTTAGGTTTACAGAAAAATCAAGAAGAAAGTACAGGGGTGCCTGGGTGGCTCAGTTGGTTAAGGGACTGACTCTTGGTTTCTGCTCAGGTGATGATCTCAGGGTCATGAGATCGAGCCCCTGGTCGGGCTCTGAGCTCCTTGTGGATCTGGATTCTGCTTAGATATTCTCTCCCTCTGCCCCTTCCCTCCCTCATCCTTGCGTACCCTCTCTCTCAAATAAATAAATAAATCATTAAAAAATAAAAAACAAGAAAGTACAGAGAGTTGTCATACGCTTCTCTTCCTCTCTGCCCCCCACCTCAGTTTCCCATTTGTAACATCTTACAACAGTGTTGTGCTTTTGCTACAAGTGATTTGCCAATATTGATGCAGTATTATTACCTAAAGTCCATAGTTTACTCCTCTCCTCATCTCTAGTCTCTCCTTCTGAAACTATTAGTCATATACTGGGCCTACTTTCTCTATTCTCCATATCTTTCCATCCACCCCTCCCTTCCATCTCTTTATGTTTATGCACTTTATTCTGTGTCATTTACTCAGATTATCTGCCAGCAAACTCATTCTCATTTCAACTCTGTCTAGCTAGCCTGTTGAGTTTTACATTTCAAAGACTGTATTTTATTTCTGTAAGTTCTGTTTGATTCCTTTCCAAGTCAATGGCAGATTATTTAAAGGTTCCAGAAGTTTATTTCCCTTTCCATATACCCTTTTCCAGATATTTCTGTCAAATTTATTAACACAAAGTTTTCATATGTCTGTATATCATAGAAATGACCTATTTTCTTTAGCTATACCAATGATAATTAAAAAGAAACTCTTTCTCCCAAATATGTCTTTCAAGAGGAAAGTGAAATCTTTCTCAACGATCATATTGTTTACTTACCATTCATACGTGTATACAACAGTTGCACAATAGTCACTTAACAAATATGTAAGGAGTGCCTAACTATGTGTCAGTCACATAGAGACAAGACAAAGCCCCTTCCCTGGCAGAGCTTCCCATCTCATAACATTATTAAGGACCATACTGTGAACACCATCACACAGTTGCCTAGGATCTTCTGTGCTCTTTAGATTCTACTCATCAATCCAAGCCCAGTTCAAATGTTGCCTCTTCTCAGAAGCTTTCCTGATAACCCATTTCAGAATTAACTTCTTCCATTTCTGTTTTCCTATAGCACTTTCCGATCGTTATACTTCCATAGCACTTTGTTTACATCTCTAGAATCAAACATATTAAGGAGTAGCTTGATACTTGTTAATTGTGCACATATACATCCACCAACATCATCCTATTAAACTGTGACAACTTGAGGGAGAAAGGTATATTTCTATCATTTTTGTATCTCCGATGCCTTGCCCATTACTGGTTTCTAACAAGCACTTTCCTTTTTTTTTTAAAGATTTTTTTTTAAGATTTTATTTATTTATTTATTTGAGAGAGAGAATGAGATAGAGCATGAGAGAGGGGAGGGTCAGAGGGAGAAGCAGACTCCCTGCTGAGCAGGGAGCCCCATGCGGGACTCGATTCTGGGACTCCAGGATCATGACCTGAGCCGAAGGCAGTCGCTTAACCAACTGAGCCACCCAGGCGCCCTTTTTTTAAAAGATTTTATTTATTTATTTGAGAGAGAGTGAGTGAGCAAGAGAGAGGGAGAGCACACGAGCTGGGGCAGAGGGAGAGGGACAAGCAGACTCGGAGAGGAGCAGGGAGCCCGATGCTGGGCTGGATCCCAGGACCCTGGGATCACGACCTGAACAGTAGGCAGACGCTAAACCGACTGAGCCACCCAGGTGTCCCTCTAACAAGAGCTTTCTAAACTATTTCAATTTAGAAACACACTGTATGTGTGAGAGTTCAGAGCATTATCTATTACTTTACAGACAAATGACAAATTCCCTATCAAATCCAATTACTATACATTTCTTGGAAAAATCTTTATATGATTGATAAAATCAAGGGGCTGGGGTGAAAAAAATAAGCTTAGAGGACACTGTGTGCATAATATTGTGCCTTATATCTGACGAGATACCCAAATTTCCAGATCCAGCATTCCAAGATTCCAAGATACGTCTTGTGACTAAAGGTCATAGGTCCTGTCTGTGTTTTGAAAACTTTTTAATGTGACATAATTTCAAATATACAGAAAAGTTATGCTAGTATAAAGAACTTCTGAATATACTTTACCCAGATTGATTACTCCATCTCCCTTTGGCTCTCTCTCTTTTTATGCATATGGGTATATACATACATACCCATAAATATAAACATTTTTTCTGAACCATTCGAGGGTAAATCGAAGATACCATGCTTCATTATCCTTAAATACTTCAATGTATATTTCCTTAGAACAAGGATAGTCTTATATAATCTCAACACAAATATAAAAATCAGGAAATCTGAAATTTATACAACCTAATTATATAATCTACAAATCTTATTCAAATTTCATCAATTGTCTCAATGATATGCTTTTTAGTAATTTGTTTTTCTGACCCAGAATCCAATTTAGGAACTTAAATTGCATTTAGTTTCTGTATTTCTTTAGACTCTTTTAATCATTAACAATCAGTTAACAAGTCTTTGTCTTTCATAACACTGACATGTTTGAGAAATACATGAAGAGTGTTTTAAAAATAGCTATCAGTTTATATTTTTCTCATATTTATTCACAATTAGATTCAGGTTATGCATTTTTGGCAAGAAAACTACATAATGAGGAGTTCTTGTCAATGTATAATTTTAGGAGGCATGTGACTTCAGGTTCTCTTATTGGTGATGTTAACTTTGATCATTTGGTTAATGTGGTGTCTGCCAGATTTCTCCATTCTTAAGGTAATATTTTTTCCCTTTTATATTTAATAAGAAATTTGTAGGACGCTATACTTTAAGAGTATGTAAACGACCTGTTCTTCATCAAACTTTCACCTGTAGTTTTAGCATAACTCTTGTTTGAATCAGTTATTACCACGATGATTGCAAAAGGGTAATTCACCATTCCTTTATTCCTTCTACATTTACTAGTTGGCATTCTACTTCAAGAGAAACTCCTCCTCACTGTGTGTGTGTGTGTGTGTGACACAGAGAGAGAGAGAGAGAGAGAGAGATGGATTCAAATATTCTTATTTTATTCAATGGATTACAATCTATTGCTATCATTCTTTATTGTCCCAGATGTGAACAGTGGGAGTCACTTCAAGTTGGCTCCTGTGCTCTTTCCACTTGTTCCCATTAGGTTCTAAGCATTTCCTTATTATTTTTCACAAGAAGATGTTCTAGGTTCATTGTGTGCTGCCACAGAATCATAGAATCAGCTGAAAAGCCCCAGTTCCTTGACATTTAGAAATTACGTCCTGAACACTAGGTGTGCTCATGACAGCAAGTTTAAAAAAAAAAAAACACATATAATTATGGAATGATTCATCAGTGTATAATAATCAGTAAGTGATCATTATTCAAAGGCTGGATTTTGTAGTTTACAGCGTCCATGAAATTGACAGAAATGACATCTCAAACTGTCTACTAAGTTCATTTCCTGTAATGTAGCAGTGGGAATGTTCACATTAATACACAGAAATGCTGTTGCATTATATTCATTTAATGAATTCCTTTGTTCCTCAGTTTTTCATAACTTATTTCGTGACTATTTCCAGGGTATGGTAAGACTTAAACTATTTTTAATTCCTGCGTAAAAAAAGCACTGTGCAGAAATCAAGAAATTCTGGCTGATTTCATTTCACTAAACAATTGCCAATAACTTACCTCCTGTTAATCTTGTGGCTAATGTGTACTTATGCTTTGAAATGAAGCAAAAGAGAATTAGTAAGTCCCATGAACTAGCCAGTGTTTCCCACAGCAATAGGCATATTGTCAAATTGAAGTTTAACTCATCAGTTCTATAAAGGGGAGGGTAAAGAAAGAAAAAGAAACAGACCGCCCAAACACATTATCTAGAGTTTTTACAAGCAGCCACCAGGTGGCAGAACACTACACACAGTAGACTTAGCAGAGCTGCTTGAGCCTCGTTCAAAAACCGAAATGGTGAGTGTGGGCTTGGGTTTGTTTTCTTTTCTTTATAAAACCAATTCCAGAATATTTTGATGTTTTTAGTTTTAAGAAAAAGTAACATAAGAAAAAATGACTCTTCCACTTGTTCTTCTAAAAATGAAATCATGTAATGCCAAATGATATTTGGTATTTTAATTAAAAAGCCATATTCTCAGAAGTTTTCACCTTTGCTGTTCCAGTATGCCATTACAATGATGTCTATGGCTTAAAATGAAAGAAATGTTGGGAACAAGTTTTACTTCAAATTTTTAGTTGGCTTGAATCTAAAATCTACGTGGTTAGAATTATAAGATCATCTCCATAACTTTAAATATTTTTCACACACACGTAAGTAAAATGTATGTGTAAAGAGCTAACAATCAACATCATTTTGTACAAATTCAAAAGATGAATCTATATATTTACAGATGACTCTATATAGGCCTCAAAGAAAATTGCTGTGTCTCTCTGTATATTTGTATTAAATCTACAGTTATCCTAGAGAAAGAGTGAGTAATTATAATTGCATTTATTTGGATTATAGATTTCCATGTCAAATTTTTTTCTTTAGTCTTTTTAATGTTACTATTCCTCATGCGGTCCTGTCTATTCTTTATGTTAAATGTAAGTTCAACACTTCGACAGCAATCAGTTACAAAATTTAAATATACAATCACCAAGTCTATAAATAATCCATTGCTATCGGTTTAAAAGAATCATTGTAAGATGGAGGTTCATTGATTCCTGATGACTTATTCTCGACAACATATTCTAGATCTTGTACAACCGTTTACAAGTTTTTTTTATCTCTTTTGTTTTGAGGGGCTTTTGTGACACTGAATTTTCTTAGTGATTGCACAGGCAAAATGTAAATAGTACACTTTCAATTTAGAGTGTAGTGCAGAGGGTTTCAAAATACAGCACAACTGGGTATTTAGGACTACAACTGTGGTTTGGTGGTAAAAAAAAAAAAAATAGAAACAAGAGAATCCGAAGGTAAAGCCCAGTAAGAAATAGTGTTCTTAATTCAAAGATAAAGATAATCAAAAGCTGAGAAATCTTCAGTGATTTGCTTCCTTCCTACTGCTATTGTGTGTTAGATGTAGTCTCAGCAACGTCTGGTTTAACCTTGTAATCTCTAGTTTACACTTCGTATTTGAAAAAACAAAGGAGCATTTTTCTTAAATATTGCATTTGCATTTTCACTTACAAACTTCTGGAGGTACTTGGCATGTGTTCCTCTGTGAACTTAAGTTTTCGCTTTCTTGCCTGGATCTCTTTTTTGGATACTAAACTTAACTATTTCCCCAGACATCTCTATACTGTGCTCAAAGCAAATCAGTCCTCTCAGTGGGAAAATACAATTTGAGGGGACACTCTTTCACCCAAGGAACGAAGAATAGTTCCTTAAAAGGGTTACATTTCATCAGCCATTTCTATAGTCATTCTTTTTTTTGGTCTTTCCATATTTTTAAAATTGAAAAGCTGCATATGATGCCTTAACTCTTGGTTGGTCGGTCAGCGGACTGCTGCCCTGTTGACGTTGAGCAGCCTAAATATAGAAATGAGCATATAGCTTGCATCAGTTCCAGTATCATGCCTTGTTTCTATGGAAAATACACGATTCAACTTAATTACATAATCTGTCCTTCTCTAAGACAGGGCTTCCAACAGGGCCAAACAATTCTAAAGCGAGTTCGTCTCTTTTTTAAAGAGGGCTAATCAGAAGGGATTTGTGATATTGAAATCACTAAGAGGTAATTATAAATGATTTTGTGCAATTCAGAAATGAAAAATTCCTCCCCAAAGCCCCAAATCTGAGTCTATTTTGTTTTAAAATAATGGAAGTTTGTTTCTTCACTTACCTATCATGCTAGTGTTGTGCGTGGATTTCTTAAACACCAAAAATGAAAATATGTTCCTATAAAGAAAGATGAATGGATTCCAAGTGACAATAAGAAATGACATGTAATATACTTCTGAAAGCTGAAATTTTCCCTTGAAAATCGAAAGACAAGGGAATTTATTCCATGAAAAAAATATTAATGATGGGTTTCAACACTGATATTTTTCATTGTTTCTTTATAATCAGAGAAGAAAAACATTTTCCAGAAAACTTCCCATAGTCTGTTGACATGCACATCAATTTTTGCTATTAAAGTAGAAACTAGTAATTACATTTTTAAAAATGACACTCTGGCAATTATATATTTTAAATATGAATCCTGATGTTTAATTAGGTCATATGACTGTAATATCAGCTTACATTAGCAGCAGATTATCAAATCCTAGCAATTCATCCCATAGGGAAATACAAGAAGAAAAGGCTGCTATAATTGTGAGATTTAAATAGAATAAACCATAATGCAGTACAATATTCTTTAAATATTTTAGTGTTTACTAATGTTATTGAATAATGAAGTTTATCATCATGGCATATTCTTTGTAGATAATTACTGTGGTAGCAATAAGCACATAGGAAGAAGTTTCTTGTTTTTTTCCTCCAAGAAAGCTTTCCAATTAAGCTCAGCACCGAATTCAAAACATATATTTGAAAATGGTTTTGTGTATTTTTAATATGCATATGTATGTGGTATTAATTTTTTTCTGAAATTAATTACATTGTGCTTGGATGTTAGGTTAAACAATTTTTATTTCTTAATCTATATCGTAAATCTGTATTTTATTAGCTCTTACTTTCAGTTTTTTTTCTAATTGTCATTGATAAATAATACAGTGCAGATAAAACCTATTTTTAACAGAAGTATCTATCATTTACAATCAATAGTTTCTAAAACGCTTAACCATATGCCCATGTTTTATATAATGTTTCATTTTGCATTTATTACAATAAATACAGGGGTGTCATTGATTTTTGTACTAATCTCTGCTTGCTTCTCTAAACCACACTGACTGGTATTTAGTAGTTTTATTTCTTTGCCACAAACACACAAAAATCATAGGAGAGTTTAGTTATTCATTATTGAATCTTAACACAACCCTCTTTCGGTTGTGTTTTTCTTAGGAAAGAGATACTGTTACTACATACATGTTGCGCTTCTTTGATGCCTTGTGGGAACTGTATTCCTTAATGTTACATTTTCCCTCCAAAATTTGCTCTTCAAGATATAAAAATGAACTGTTAAGTGGCTACCACAAAATTCATTTGTGCAGGTTTAATGAAACAAGTGCTTTTAAATGCTTAGACATTTTAGTCTCCTTATAATGTGTCTAATGATTTACACAGCTAAACAACTTGAGTACTTTTCCATTTAGCCAATAAAGGATAGGATTTCCCATATATAGGTAACTTTACTACTCAAGAAGCCTGCCTTGAAATTATTCCACACATTGTCCTAGATGATGCTACCAGAATTTTTATTTAAAAATCTTGCCTTTTTTTTCTCCTTGTAGGTACATCTGCTCTAATTCATAGCTATAAACATATATTTCCTAATGAGAGAAAACATCTTTTCTGAATGACAAAAATCTAAAACTGCTTGAGTAAATCTGAGGATAAGATACTTTTTTGTTTTATGGGCAAAAGGAAAGAGATCTCCTTTATTGCACACTTTGTGTCTTTTTGTGTTGACTAAAGCAACACAATTGTTACTAATTGTATTACAGGCAGTGACAAAATGTGTGTGCTAACATTACTGTGTTCATAACAATATTTGGTGCTTATGATTCACCCTAAAGAATCTATTTCCTAACACTAGGGGTCATTTTAGCTTGTGTTAATATTCTACAATATTAGTTTTACTTAATAAAACAGAAGGTTAGGAATATGACACTTCCTAGAAGAGTGCTATCCTTGAAAAACATTTTCCTGAGCTTAGATCCCTAAGTTTTTCTCCTAGTTGGACTGTGAATAGATTCTGTTACTTTAAAACTATAAAACAAAAGTATGCTTTGAATTTCTTATCTAAAGTTCATTTTTGTTAATTCTTCTAAAATATCCAGCCTACTTTGAGGGCACGGTGCTTCATTTTGTGATTTTGCCTATGGTCACTACTTTAAATTTTGTCAACTTTTGGGTTTGCTAGTCTTTTTCTTTAAGCACTTACATTCTGATCCTCCTCAGCCACAGTGAAAGTCTTACTTATTTTTGCTAATTTTCAAACATCTGTGAAGTACAGCAAATGCATCCATTAGAACAGGGCTTTTCCTTCCCATAACAAAATGAATACCTCCCATTATAATATCTGATTTTCCACTCTTAGAAGTTTTTAAATTCCAAGCTCCTTCCTAAAAATACTTTGTTCTTTGTCTCTAGGACTAAATAATATCAAATCTTTATATCTTTTTTAAAAAATCACTTTCAGGTCATGGTGGTGGACATGAGAGACGACATAAGGAAGTTTTTTTTTCAGAGTAGCGTTATATATTTTAGAATGTGCTATAGATTATGTAATATGAATTACGATCCTGTTTATATTGAATGGAGTGGGTAATTGCAAGCTATAAATCATTTCTGGGTATCTGAAAAATTTAGCCTTCTTACTCTAGTTACACACATAAATAAAGATAGTTATATTTGTTTTTCCAAATCCAATTTTTAGATCTGCTTAAAATCTGTTGTGCTTCAAAAAGCATAGCGTAGTTAACATTTTCAATTTAAAATCAAAATATTTCCTTTGAGATATATTTTCTATCCCTAATATTTGCTAGACAACATATGAAAAATACCAAAAGAAAGTTATTTTTTCCACTGAAAATGAATAAATAATAAAAAATGTTCATTATGCTTACATTGATTCAAATGACAGGGAGTTCCAGTTTTTCTAACTTAGATTCAGAATTACCGCCTGATTTTCCAGACATGTCAGTTGCCTCATGCATAGCTCCAACGGCAGAGACCTACAGTCTGACCACAGAACTCTGTTGGTTGCCCACCTGAAGAGGGAAATGAAAGGACAATACTGTGTCTTGGTTCTGCTACTCATTGTCTATTCTATTGTAGGCAACTGGTCTTAATTTGGAAAACAAAAGAGAATGAAACATATTTTCAATAGGTGACATTTTAATCCTCTCATACCTAAAAGCAAAAGAGTTCTAAACTACAAAGAAGTTTCATTACAGGGTTCATGGAAAGTGGTGACACATGCAGAAACAGTGGTATTGCTCATAAAAGCATATTCTCTTACAAAAATCACTGATGACTGTACTAGAGGAGGCTAACGTGTCCCGTTCCTAAAAAAGCCCCACATAATTTAAAGCCATTTGGAAGAATGGATATAATTAATGCAAAAGGTGTGATGATGGGAGTAAGGATATCCACGATTTAATTTAATCTGTCATTTAGTAGCTGTGTGACCTTCAGGAAGTTACTACCCTTACTCAGCCCGTGTTTCCTCATTTGAATAATAATTAAGAGGCTGAATAAGATGGTCTCCACTATCTTTTCTACCTCTGTGATTCAATATAACCTCTGTCCTATACTCTTATCAATGAATTTTCTTTTGCAGAAAGCAGCATGGTCCTAACCTCTTTCATACAATATTACGTAAGATAAGTATGACATGTAGGCTCAGCTGCTTTGTGAAGAGAATATTATATACACACATATATGTGTGTGTTTTGTGCAGTAGAAAATAATTAATCTCCAAACTAGTACCTATGCCAAATAGATATAGAGAGATAGATAGATATCCCTCTATATATTTCATTATAATGTAGAAATTCAAAAATAAGAGTGTAGATGACTCTATATATTATTATATTTCTACTAACAGAAACCTCACCTGAACCAAGTCCACCAACACTACAATACTGAAGGAAAAACCCAGTGGCGCATTTAACAGTATTATTTTTTTATGAAGTCAAATTCTCCAAAAGGTCAAAATCCCTTTTAAAACAGTGATGCTCAAGGACATTCACTCAAACGTATTTGGGAATATTGTAGGTAAATGTGTACAGAAGAACTGACACCTCCACTTCTTCCCTTTTTCTTTGGAGAGCCGTAATTTTGACCATATTAAAATATGTAATATGGGGGCACCTGGGTGGCTCAGTTGGTTAAGTGTCTGCCTTTGGCTCAGGTCATGATCCCAGGGTCCGGGATCGAGCCCCGCGTCAGGCTCCTTGCTCAGCGGAGAGCCTGCTTCTCCCTCTTCCTCGTGCTCTCTCTCACGATCTCTGTCACTCTCTCACAAATAAATAAGTAAAATCTTTAAAAAAATAAAATAAAATATGTAACATGGCATAAAATATCACCATTTAAAAAAATATATTTCCAATATATATTAGTTGCTATTCTAGCATGGAAGCAATGGGATTTGATGTCATGAAAATGGTAGCCCACAAGAGAAACACGTTACAAAAGCAACTCCTTTCTCCCTGCCTCCCCTCCCCCTGAAATAATAACAATTTGCTAAATTGTTGGGAAGTTGTTATAATTCCTTTTCCAAATTATTACTCGCCCTTTAGATTAGAAATGAGGCCAGGGTTAGCAATCAGCTATAAATGGTAGGATTTTTCAAGTAAGAAGCACTTGTCTGATTGTGAAGTGGAGGCCATTACTGCCTTGATTGGGCCTTTTTTTTTTTTTTTTTCAGTTCGCTTGATTTGTGGTTGAGAGTGCATATTCAGTCCTGTACTGCGAGCAATCAGAGCGTCTCCTCTCTCATTTTTGCTCAGCGATTTAGGGTCCACTACTTTGGCACAGCTGCCACCTTTTAGCCTCCATCATGCAGAATATATCCTTTAAAAAAGAGGGGGGGGGAATGGAGGATGGGAGCAGGTAACTAATGTATATTTGGCTTCTTAATGTGCCTATTTTACATGTTCAGAGAAAATTTTTTCTCTCAAAATAACAAACAGGTTGGAACTTGGACCTCTACACTTCATATATAAGTTTGGACAGAGACTTGAAGGTTGTTAGAGCATACTTTCCATTTCTTTATTTATCTCACCAGAAAAAAAACAGGTGTAGGGGTAAAAGCTGACACAAAGGCATTTAGCTTTATTTAGCGCTAGCATGGTCTTTGTTCTCTGGGAAATGATACTGAAACAAGAGCTTTCTTCTTTGCCTTTGTTCTGGAAGGCACTTTACAAGTTTTTCACCAAATTTAAGGTCTATAGGAAGATGTTATTAAAAGCTCTTGAAATTGGAGTCCTATCTTGTCAGGTTTAACATTACTTAATACATCCTCTAATTTAAGACAATCTCTTCTTGTTGACAACAGTCAGGAAATATTTTTGTCAGGAGTTATGTTCAGGGCATCTTTCTCCATGGAATTCATTGGAGAATCCTTGGAAGAAACTGGAGTTTCAAAGGTGGAATTAGATGAGCATCTTGGGCATCTTCCTGGATCTTGTCAGTCATCATCAAATAACAAGCCCATGTAAGAGCATGTGCCCTATCACCCCAGTTCTGCTCCTGGTTCCCCAAACCAAATGCCCAGATAACTTCCACAAAATAAATACCAAACTTGCATTTTTCTAAACACACGGACAAGTCTGGGTCTTAATAAACCTGTACACTGAAGTGAAGCCCACCAAAATTAAGAATACCATCTGGTAAGTGGTAGTTTCTCTCAAGATCTGGGTTAGAACTCATAATAATATTTTTCACCAGCTTTATTGAGATATAATTTATCAACCATAAAATTCACTCATTTTAATGTACAATTCAATGAATTCTTGTGAATTTATAGAATCTGATTTTAGAATGTTGTCACCTTCCTAAAAGGAAACGTTGTGCCTGTTTACAATCACCCTCAATTTTGCTCCCAGCCCTATCCAACCAATAATCTACTTTTCATCTCTAAATATTTGCCTTTTGGGGCATTTCATATAGATAGAATATGTGCTCTTTTATGTCAGGCTCTTTCACTAAGATGTTTGAGATTTAGAGGTTCATCCATGTTGTAGCGTGTTATCCCTTCTTTGATGAATAGTATTCTATTATATAGACTATCCATTCATCTCATCAGAGATACTTGAGTTGTTTTGACTTTTTGGATATTGTTATTGATGCTGCTACAAACATTTGTGCACAAGTTTGTATATGGATATATGTTTTCAATTTTTGTGAGTAGGAGTAGAATTACTGAGTCATATGGTAAATCTCTGATTAACTTAAGAAACTGCTAAACTGTTTTGCAAAATGGCTGTATTGGTTTACATTCCCACCAGCAATGTATGAGTTCCAATTTCACCACATTCTTGCCAACACTTGTTACTGTCTGTCTTTTTTATTATAGCCATTCTAGTGGGTGAAAAATTGGTCTCACTGGGGTTTTGATTTGTATTTCCCTAATGACCAATGATGATGATGATAGTCTTTTCATGTGCTTATTAGCGATTTGTGTATCTTTTTGGAGAAATGTCTATTCAAATCTTTTGCCCATTTTTTCATTAGGTTGTTTTCTATTTATCGACCCATAAGAATTTTTAATGTATTGTGGATACAAATCCCTTACTGGATATATGATTTGCAAATATTTTCTTCCAGTCTGTGGGTTGACTTTTCATTTTCTTGATAGTATCTTTGAAGCCCAAAAGTTTTTAATTTTGAGCAAATCTCTTTTGAACTCTTTCTTTTTTTAAGATTTTATTTATTTGACAGAGAGAGAGAGAGCACAAGCAGGGGGAGCAGCAGGCAGAGGGAGAAGGAGAAGCAGGCTGCCCCGCCGAGCAGGGAGCCCAATGTGGGGCTTGACCGTGGGATCATGACCTGAGCCGAAGGCAGTCGCTTAACCGAATGAGCCACCCAGGTGCCCTTATTTTGAACTATTAATGGAGCACAACATTCCATCAGTTCTGAATATAATCGCTTAAAGAGTCAGAGAAAAAAGGAAATAAAAGGTTAAAAACAAAATCCATAATTATACTTGGGTCGGTGTAGGGAAAAGAAGACATGGTTTTGCTAATCCATTTTATTTTAAAATAATCTGAAACTTTTCACTTTAGAAGAACAAGTTTTGTGTGTGTGTGTTTGTTGTTTTTAAAACCCTTCATTGCTAACTTTATGTGGGTCATTTGAATCTTTTCTTACCTAGGGTCACAGAAATTAGAAATTCAGCCCTGCCCAGGTCACAAATGGGTGGGTTGGAACAATGCACATATGTAAATGAACTTGAAGCCACAAACTCTACTCTTTGTGCTTCTACTCTGAATAAATGGAAGAAGAAAACTTGGGATGCAAAGTCAGGCTGCAAGAACACTGGGGCAGGAGACCCTGAACTCTGGTCCTCTCAGGCGCACTGCTTTCCTTGATTTGTGAGTCGTCTTCTTCTCAGGCACACCCCCAGTGGTGACTAGGGGTGGCAGCAGCTTTACAACCACGGCTAAATGCCAAGTTTCCAAGACAAATTTGGTTGAGATGTGGATAAAACTGTTAGCAGCAACTGTATCTGTTTAGAAGTTCCTGTGGCAGAGAGATAAAAAAGGAAATAAAAGACACTTGGCTGGAGGCATACCCAGAACTCGTTTGTTATACCCATGGCTCAGCTTTAGTGTGGCAAAGGTGCACGTACCTTGCCTTTGGCAGTAAAAGTGGCAAGCATTTTAATACTTTTCAGGGTCTACAATTTAAAAGTACCCAGCAGCAAATGCTTTAGAAAATTATCTATTAATCAACTGTTAATAGGTTGACTTTGTAAGTTCAGATTTCTATCTGGCATTTGTTATGTATGATAAACAAGACTAATGCAGTTTGGTTGCCCCAGATGCCTCGCACTTTTTTCCCCACCTTTGTACTGGTATGAATTTAGCCATTAATACTCAAAAAGCACATACACTTGCACAAATATTGAGGAGTACCCTTATTTGACTTTATAGTAAACTTTAGAGTGGTTTTTTTTTTTTAAACCAAAACTCTGGATACATGCAACTAAGCATTCAGTAACTACCATTGTTACATTTTATCTAATAGATGCAAGTGTTGTTGCAAATATAGGGTTAAAAGTCACAAGAGGTCAGACAGCTGGTTGGCTCAGTCTGGTGAGTGTCTTGACTCTTGATTTTGGTTCAGTTCATGATCTCAGGATCATGAGATAAGGTCCTGCATGGGGCTCTGCACTCAGCGTGGAGTCGGTTTGAGATTTTTGTCTCCCTCTCCCCCTCCTCCTGCTTGTGTACACACTCTTTCTTAAATAAATAAATAAATAAATAAATAAATAAATAAATAAATAAATAAAATCTGAAAAAAAATCACAAGTGGTACACGGCTTAAATATTTCTAGGAGATTCTGTTGCACATAAGTAGAGGGAAGTCATTATCTGTATTATTTTTAGACTCAAGTTAGTACTATATGTCACCTGTATTACCTTTTTAAAAAGTGGCTTTCAATTGAACCTCTGCTAAGAATATAACTGAGTCTTAAGGACACAGTTAATCCATTTTTGGATTAACCACTTATCCATTATTAATCCATTTTTGACAAGGTTGTATGCTTGTTCAAATCACACCAAAACCTGAACTGAAGGCTGGTAAAGTTAAAACTATTGATGGCAATCAACTTAGTGGAGTTGAAATGCAGTGCTACTAAGCAATTAATTAAGGTAGAAAAGGTCTATTAAGTATAGGCAAGTTTCACCAGAAATAGAAACAGCCGAGCTGAGAATAAGACATTGTCTAGATAAATGTCAGGTAACTAAAACAGCTCCTAGTAGCTTTTATAAAATGAAAATAGAAAAGGCATAGCCTCACACAATAAGCTGTGCTCTGGGAAAAAAAGAATGCCAAACAAAAGGAGAGAAAGACTGTTGATTTCTCCCAAGAACAAATGGAAATGTTAGTAGAACACCTGTGGTTTAGATCAATAGGACTTATATTAAAACAAGGTGAATATTCTTTGAACTCTTAAGTAAATGTGTTGTATCAACTGTGCAACTTTATATGCAGAGGGAAATAAGCAACGTTCCCTGTCATGAACGTTCTGGAAGAAAGGAAATTAGTTTGTTATAATTTATCAAAACCTGAGTTCAAGCAGGCCTCATCAACCTATTTTATAGCTGGTATAATATTAATGGTAATCACCCGGGTATCATTGCTTTTCGTCTCCATGTGTTCTGCAAGACCTCAGAGCCCTGCAACAACCTCAGTACATGCTCTTGTACTGTATTTTTATGAATAAACTGAATGAGTAATCTTGAGATGTTTGCTATTCTGGTTCCCTTGGGGTGTTAGCACATTCGCTGACCTTCACTGCTGCTTCTATTAGGCATCATAGCATACCAAACATCACTATTCCTCCTTCTCCTTCTTTCTAACTTACAGCCCTCTCTGCATGGGATTGTTTGGGCATAAATCTAAGTGCCAAGCACCATACACATACAATACTCAGATTTGCTCCTCTATCCTAGCTGTGGCTCTATTTTTTTTTTTTAAAGATTTTATTTATTTATTTGACAGAGAGAGACACACAGCGAGAGAGGGAACACAAGCAGGGGGAGTGGCAGAGGGAGAAGCAGGCTTCCTGCCGAGCAGGGAGCCCGATGCGGGACTCGATCCCAGGACCCTGGGATCATGACCCGAAGGCAGGCGCTTAACGACTGAGCCACCCAGGCGCCCCAGCTGTGGCTCTATTTTATAGTTTCTATGTCATGCTTATATTTCTCATCTCTTCAAGCATGTTTTTCACCTTTTCCATGAGATCCTTTAGTATTTGAATAATTGTTATGTAAAGTTCTGATCCGATAATTCCAACAGCTGGCTCATCTCTGAGTCTGCTTCTACTGACTGCTTCCTCTCTTAAGCACATTTTCTTGCTTCTGTATCTTGTAAAATTCTATTTTATTCCAGATATTTTTTTCCTAAAAGAATAATAGAGAATAAAGTAAATAATATTTGCCTCCAGAAAAGAGCGCACACTCTTTTTCCTGCCAAAATGCTTGAGTGCGGACAGGGTGCTGAGTGATTCTGAGTTGTGGTCGAGGTGGATCTGGTCTTTTTTGCAGCGTTAGTTTGATTCAATTCACAACTGGCTTTAAATGTTTTGAGGATGAGGGGTGCCTGGGTGGCTCAGTCAGTTAAGCATCTGCCTTCCGCTCAGGTCATGACCTCAGGGTCCTGGGATCAAGCCCTGCATCTGGCTCCCTGCTCGGCGGGGAGTCTGCTTCTCCCTCTCCCTCTGCTGCTCCCCATGCTTGTGCTCCCTCACTTTCTCTCTCTGTCAAATAAATAAATAAAATCTTTTAAATCTTTTAAAAAAATAAATGTTTTGAGGATGAGATTGAGATTTTTCTATCAGTAGGAAAAAAGGCTCTGAGCACTGATGGGGACTCCTGAGATCTCTTTATGCCTTAGAACAATGATTTAAGCTTTCTGAACTATGGGAACTCTCTCTCTCTCTCTCTCTCTGCTTACAGTAAGAATGTCAGATTTTGGAATTGCTTGGAAGTTCTCTTTGCTCTCTGGTCCTGCTTCAGGATTTATGAACCTGAAATCTCTCTCCTCCCTCTTGCCCTGCTGCTAACTTCAAAGGGTACCTGCTTATACTCCGTGAAGGTCCAGAATGACTTGGAAAGCTTTCTCTTATCTCCGGGCCTCACTCATCAACATCAGTCACTGAAATTGCAGAATGCCTTGAATGGGTCTCTTCAGTGCTCCTGCCCTATTCCTTGTTCTCTTCTGGCTGCCTGCCTAGCACTCTCCCAGCTCTCCTGCTCTGCTCTCAGGCTTTGGTTTACTACCCCAAGCACTGCCAGAAGACCTCAGAGAAGAGGAGGTGGGTGGATGCTGATTTGTCTGCCGCTGTGGCTCCATGTAATTCCAACCTGTGATATCTGCCCATTTGTAGCCATTAAAAGTTCTTTAAAAGTTTGTTTTCTCCTTTTCCTTACCTCTGGTAAATTCTTCCTCCCCCTGCTTTCCAAAAGGCATGAGAACAGCCATGTGTCTCTTCTCTTCTATGAAGGCATGTCATTTTCTGGAATATGGTTAATTTAGGTTTCTTTGTGTTCTCAGCTCTACAGTGGTTTCTAAATCTTATCCAGCTTGTTTTTGGTAATTAGGTAGAGAGCAATGGTTTCTTACAACCTTTTATATCCAAACCAGAGATCTCCCCACCTTGGTTTTCAGAGGGAAAAAAAGGCTCCTTTACTTTCATATTTCATAGGTTTATATCATATTCACTTAAGTGAGGTGATTGCTATAACTGCATAGTTGTCATGATCAGTTTGAAGACAAAACTAAATCTGAGTAAACACAATAGTTAACTGGTAGAAAGAGAAATGCAAGAGCACTATTAGCTTCAAGACTTATGACATGGGCATTTGCAAATAGGTTTTAAAGTGGGTTACAGAGAACTCTCAGCCAAAACAAAACAAAAAAGAACACGCACTAGATTTTTCTGTATTACCTGTAACAAATTGGACCCTGTAGAATACTGACATAAAAGTAGTGCTTTAAATAAATGAAAGCTCTCCATTAGGAATGTCAATTATGTATACTACTCATACTAGCAAGCAAAGTATAAAATCTTTACCGGTCCAATTCAAATGTTAGTTTATTCTGCAAACATGTTTATACTTTCTATTATTGCTCAGTTGTTCTATTTGGCTTCTCTACTGTTAGGAAATTGATTATCCATATGTTGGATTATCTTGTCTTGCATACATATTAATTAGCCCCTCCTACTTGCTTTAATCCCTTTTTTATCTGTATTTTTTATCATCTTAAATAATTCTGTTATGTTAGCAATTTAATTTACAGCAATTATTATTGTGTTCATTGTCCTTTATAATTATCCATTAATTTCATAATAATATTTTAATTATTACTTTCTTTCTTTAGGTACAGAGTGCCTCTCTTTTTGCCCTTATTCTTTGAGTTCATGACAAACTGACTCAATCTCATGACACACACACTTTCATATATACACAAATACACATATGTATATTCTGATGCTTGTCAAATTTATATCTCTAGCCCAGACCACTTCCATATCCAACTGCTTAGTTGACTTGGCAACTCTACTTAAATGTCTAATAGGTGTCTCAAACATGTCCAAAACTCAGCTTCTTATCTCTCCCACACACCAACCTAAACCTACTCTCCTATAATCCTCCCTAACTCCACTATTGGCAATTCCATATTTTCTTCACACCAAAAAAACTTGGGATTATCCTTGACTGCACTGTTTCTCTCATACAGCCAATCTTGTAGGCTCTACCTTCAAATTATACCCCAAATTTAATCATCTTTCAGGCTACCACTGCTACCATTCATTATCTTGACCCTGATCTATCTTATGAGACCTTATCAAATGCTTTCTATAGGGCTTACTTGGGGGAGATTTTCCATTCATGTTTTGTGAGAGACACTCTCAGGCTTCGGCTCATTTCAGTTTAGTTACCAAACTGGTCTTTAAACAGGATAGGAGGGTGGTTGTTCGGGAGCCAAAGCTTTTCAGAATGCAGTTCTTATTCACAGTTGCTATATTTTGAAGTTTACTGACCATATTTTTTTTTTAAAGATTTTATTTATTTATTTATTTATTTATTTATTTATTTATTTGACAGAGAGACACACAGTGAGAGAGGGAATACAAGCAGGGGGAGTGGGAGAGGGAGAAGCAGGCTTCCCACAGAGCAGGGAGCCCGATGTGGGGCTTGATCCCAGGACCCTGGGACCATGACCTGAGCCGAAGGCAGACGCTTAACAACTGAGCCACCCAGGCGCCCCAGTTTACTGACCATATTATTCTTTGGTTGTTGTGGTGGATTTTTTTTCCTCTAAGGGACATATTTTTCTGGTACAGTTTTAATCTACCATCCTAAATTTATAATCTACCTTTGCTACATACTTTGCATGTATTATCCTTTGAAACTTCACAGCAACCTTGTGAAGTAAATAGTATTATTCTCTTTTATGAATGAAAAATTAGACTCAGAGAAGACCCAGTACTCAAAGTTAGCTCTTCTGATCCTAAACAAGAGGGTATTTGCTTTTGCCATTTCTCCATACTGCATGCATGTCTAAACCCTCCTTTAAAGGACCAGCTGTCTTCAATGTAGTAAGATACCTGATACACAAGCTGTAGATCCCAATAATCCTTTGTTGGTCAGAAAGGGGAGAGTATGTTCCTCAGTATGGGGGTGGGTTTGAGAAAGATGACTCTTTGAGCATGTTAGAAGTTTGGTTCAGACAGAGGGTGAGATGGGGGGGGAGGGTAGGAAATGATGATATCCCAGTGTAACATCTTGTCATTCCTAGAGAAAAAAAAAAATGAAATTGTCAGAAATATGGCAGAATATAAAATTTGATACTGTATAAAATCAATAATGTAAATTGAGAGCCATCACTTCAGGTTAAAAAGGGTGACTTGAATATACACATTTGCATTCAATTCTTCCCTGAAACCTGTTGAGTTGTTTGTTTTTAAACAGACAAATTACAAAGACAGAGAGAATGGGAAAGAAGGCAGCAACAGCAACTTCAGAAGCTGGAAAACATGTGGATGAGTGGTAACTGACCTTGCAGATTTGAGAAAACAGCCCCTTAAGCTGTTAGTGGGAAAAGCTGAGAGGCAATATGATTTATGCCCAGGAAACCTGAAGAGTTTCAGGAACTGGCAGCACTCCTACCTCTGGAAGTGGAGATGAAGGTGGGGCTAGAGTTGGGGGACATCATTGAAGGCGGTTAATTTGTCAGATTCCCTCCTGCATTCCACTCAGCTGAAGAGACTAGAGGTTTATTCTCTGAGCAGAGGGATACCAGGTACAGTTCAGGGATCCAGTATACATTTCCTCACTTAATCTTGACGTCTCTAGGCTTCTCCCATCTCTAAGCACCCCCAAAGTGTACAGCTAAACGTATGCCCTCCACACACATGATTGAAAGAGTCTTTTCTGGAACTGACCAGTGCAAGAAAATGGATCCCAAAATGCTAACAGTGGAAGGGGCATGAAAGCACCCAGTGAGGTCATCTTACGGAGAAGAATCCAGTAGGCAAACCCCATCCACAATCACAGAGCTACCACTCAGCTTTTTAATTCCACATTCTTAAATACAAGTCAATAGTTAACAATCACTAGATCTTGGAGGCAAGCACCTAACATGGAAGGTTGAAACCCAAAAAAACAAATAAAAGAAACTTAAAAAAAACAAAGCTATGCAGGAAGGAGAAACATTGAAAAATATAACCATTGTTAAAATACTTTGAGATAAAAGGAAGCAATATATCCATAATACATGCACAGAATTCTGTAAAAAGGAGAAGGAATATTAAAAAAAAAAGGCCCTTGGATATTAAAAAATATGATAGAGGCTTTAAAAAAACTTTCTGCAATCATATTTTAACTTAAAAAATGTAAAAAATTAAATTTGAAATTTAATTAGAAATTAATGTGATTTAATTTTTAAAACTTCAATCATATGCTTAATATCCAAGGCCTCTTTTTATTCCTTTGAATGTCTTTTCCCTTTTTATAGAGTTCTGTACATATATTATTTGGAAAATATCATGGGTATTTTCTATTTGTCCTTCCACTTCCATTTTCTCTTGCCATTTATAGTGGACAGACCCTAGGTTGACCACCGTCCAGTGCTTTACACCATATAATCCCCAGCTTTGAGTGTGAGTGGGATGTTGACCTGCTTCTAACAAATAGAATACAGCAAAGGTGATAGGATGTTACTCCCATGATTAGAATACATCATATGGCAAGGATGATGGGCTGACACTTCCATAAGTAAGTTAAGTAATATGGTAAAGGTAATAAGAAGTCATTCCAATGTTAACTCGATAATTCAATGTCACATTATGATATACATATACATATATATCTTCATCTTTTTTTTTTTTAAAGATTTTATTTATTTATTTGACAGAGAGAGACACAGTGAGAGCGGGATCACAAGGCAGGGGGAGAGGGAGAGGGAGAAACAGGCTTCCCGCGGAGCAGGGAGCCCGATGCGGGGCTCGATCCCAGGACCTTGGGATCATGACCTGAGCCGAAGGCAGACGCTTAACGACTGAGCCACCCAGGCGCCCCCATATATATCTTCATCTTGCTAGCATGCCCTAGAGAGACTCTCCTGCTGACCTTGAAGAAATCAGCTTCCAGGTTGTGAATGGCCATGGAAAGGTTGACATGACAAGGAATTGCAAGTAGCCTCTTGGACCAGAGAGGCTTACACCAGCCAAGCCAGCGAAAAGCCAGATCCTCTGTCATACAGTGACAAAGCAATTTGGCCAACAAACCTGAAAGCCTAGAAGTGAATTCTTCTCTAGCCAAGCCTCCACACCAACACTTCTAGGCTTTCAGGTTTGTTGGCCAAAGTTGGTCTCTGTGAAGAACTGCCTGGGTTCAAAATTCAGTTCTACCACTTACTTGAACAAGTTACTCAACCTCCTTGTTCCTCAGTTTAATCATGTATAAAATGGGGATAATAATAGTACTTATCTCAGTGAATAACTTTAAAGATTAAATGAAGAACTGTATGTAAAGCACTAGAATAGTGCCTGGCACATAGTAAGAACTATGTGTTTGCTCTTATAATAATTATCATAATAAACTAATAAATATAAATAAGTAATATAAATTAACATAAAATAATGAAAGTAAATAAACATAATTGAAGAGTTGTGATAAATAACACAAAATAAAAAAATAATTAATGCATTACTATCATTATATCAATTAGGATAGATGAGGTTATGTTGCAAAAAAAAAAATCTCAAAATCTCAGTGACTATAAACACAAATGTTTATTTCTTGCTTACATTAAACATCCATTGCTGACAGCAGCAGCCTCTGTTCATTGTATTCCCATAGACTCAGGCTAATGGAGCAGTTACTACCGTGTTAAATGTTGCCAGGCACTGTATCATAGTGAATAAAGCTCTGGAGAGTCTCACTTTCATAATCAAATGCTCCAACCTGGAAGTGACACACCCTATTTCTGCTTACAACTCATTGGCTCCACTCAACTTATAAGGGAACCAAAAACATGCAATTCTATCATGGATTCAAAAGTGGAGAGAACCAGAAATGTTTGGCAAAAAGGCTACCACTTTTGTTATTGTCAGTGTTTGACTCTTTATTCTATGAACGTGTTTTGATAAACATAAAAACTAAATCCAAAAAAGAAAATAATGTGCCATCTAGACTCAGAAAGGGTTAATCTTAATTATTGTTGTCCAAAGTTGTTTCAGACGTTGGACCCCTCTGAGCCTCATTTGGAAGGAAGTTATTGGAAAACAAATCACTGATTTTCAACATACTTCAGGTACACAAGATACCTTTGCCTCTTGATACTATAAACATTTTACTGAATAGATGTGTTCTTTTAAAAAATTAAACTATTGCAATTCTACTTGTCCTGCTGCACTATAAAAAGCACAGATTTTTATTTCTTCAAGATAGAGACGACAAACAGGAAAACTACCAGGGCCATCACGTGGAAAGCTTCACTGTGCCTGATTGAGTCCCCCAAACTGTATAGACATACTCTATTTCTGGAGCTCAACAATTGCTCCTCCTACTCCTGCTCCAAGAAATAAGGCCTATACACAAGGCATATATTGGTTTGAAGGAGAGCCTCAGAGGCCTTGAGCAGACCAAAGTAAGCAGAGCTCATTGCAGTTTTGTTGTCTTCTGTGACTAACATTGGATCTTCACAATGTGATTTTCTGAGAAAAAGCTATGTCCCTACTTTACACTGTATACTTAAATAATTCCAGACTAAATAACTTTTGAAATATATATAAATAGATGAATATATATAAATAGATGATCATCAGGTGGTAAATGCTTTTTTAAACTTGACTAAATAAAATAAATACATTTGGCAATGTAAAAAAACTGAAAGACAAATCACAGTTGAGAAGGTTTTGTTTCCTAAGAAAAATGAAAACAGTAGAAAAGGATACTATCACAGAAAACAAACAAAGGAAAATTTCCAAAAGGAGAAATACAAATGACTAATATAATGTATAATCTACTTAAAATTGAAATGAAAATTAAAATATTTTGTTTTGACTCTTTCCTAAAAGATAAAATGGTTTATAATAATCATGATCTGTGAGCTTGAGGAAAATGGGCACTAATGTTTGATAAGAGTAATGTAATTGGGGGTGCCTGGGTGGCTCAGTTGTTAAGCGTCTGCCTTTGGCTCGGGTCATGATCCCAGGGTCCTGGGATCGAGCCCCGTGTCGGGCTCCCTGCTCAGCGGGAAGCCTGTTTCTCCCTCTCCCACTCCCTCTGCTTGTGTTCCTGCTCTCGCTATCTCTCTCTCTGTCAAATAAATAAATAAAATCTTAAAAAAAAAAGTAATGTAATTGGATTCCACTTTTCTGGAAGATAATTTTCAATATGCATCAAAACCCCTAAAATTATGCATATTCTTCCCTTGGCAATTGTATTTCTATAAATTTCCACATGGAAATAACCAGAAGTGAATTGAAAATAATCTAGAAGGTTCTGCGTGGTAGGCTAACCTCCTTCAGGGTGCGGAGCCTATTTAGTCCAACAGTGGCCCTTTGGTGGTTTTCAAACCTTCAGTCTTTCTTTTAGTCAAGATGAGTGATAAGCCTGACTGTCTGAAGTAAAGTCTGAGAGGTCGAAACTGAAGAAAACTAAAACTGAACAACAAAAAAACAAACTTTCCAGTAGAAGAAAGTGTTCAAACACTATAAAATGGGAATCTTCCCTCAAGAGCAAATTTCAGCATTGCCTGAGTATCTGGTTTTTTACTTGTTTTTTGTAAACCTATGTGTTTGTAGAGATTTTAGGCACCTTCTGTTGCCTTTTCACCCATAGTCCCTGGCTAGGAGGTCAGAAGTAGCCAATGTTCCCTTATGTTCATTTTTAAACTTTCCTTTGGTGCATAAACCCCACCTGGTAAATGCTGTCAATAATCTCACCATTGATGACCTTTGTGTAAGAAGTCCTTTCACCTCCTACAGTATAAGCCACTTAAAAAAAAAAAAAAAAGCCCCAGTGTGGAGCTTGAACTCATGACCCAGAGATAGAGAGTCCCATGCTCCACCCACTGAGCCAGCCAGGTGCCCTTAGGTAAAATAAGCCACTTTCTAAAGTGGGGGCCACCATTGCTCCATAATCTTCATGAAATGGCATGTGTTTGCAACTTCCCACAGTTTATTTTCATTTCTAATGTAGCAATAAAATAATAAATATAATTTAAAAAAAAGAAAACAACCTAAATATTCTCAAGTAAGAGATTGGCTAAATAAATTGTTATAATCCAAATAATGAAACACTAGCAAGCATTTTACATTATTTAGTAATGAAAACATCAAATGAAATGAGAAAATTATCATGCTTATTGTTAAGTGAAAAAGGAAAACTAAAATATTAAGAATGGTATGATCAGATTCACTAAATACTAAATAATAAAATAATATTTAAATATATATATACACACAGAATATATATGTGTATATATATATAGAAGCAAAAGCTGGAAAGCTATAAGCCAAGGTTACCAATGGTTATATATATCTAAATGAGGAACTCGGAAGTGACTTTTGTTCTTTTCTTTTAACTTAAAAAACTTGTATTAATTTTGAAACAGTCTCAAATTTACAGAAAAAGTATAGGTGCTGTGCAAAAAAAATTTATTTCCTGGACCATTTAAGAGTCCCTTGCCAACATGTTGCCCCAATACCCAGGAATACTTTAGGGTGTATTTCCTACAAATGAGAACATTTTATATATAGCCACAATAAAACTATCAAAATCATAAAAATAACATTGATACTACCATCTAGTCCTCAACCCCAATCAATTTCCACTAAATGTCCCCAAAATGCATACTGTGGCAAAATAAATCTAGTTCAGAATCACATGTTGCATTTAATTCTCATGTCCCTTTAGTCTCCTTTGTTCTGGAATAGTTCTTTTGGTCTTTCCTTGATTTTCACAATCTTGACACTTTTGAAGTTTATAAGCCAGTGATTTTGTAGAGTGTCTATTACTGATTATCTGGTATTCCATCATGATTACATTCTGGCTAAGCATCAGTGGCAGGAATATCTAAAAGTGATCATGTGTTCTCATTGCATCATTATCAGGTAGCTCATTATTTTGATTTGCCAGCATTACAATGATGTTCATTCTAATCATTTCATTAAAGTTGTGTCTCCCAGGTTTGTCCAATGTAAAGCTACTCTTTCCTCATTTGTAATTAAGAAGTTTTTTTTTAAAGACTTTATTTATTTATTTGATAGAGCCAAAGAGCACAATCGGGGGGGGGGGGTGGGGTTGGAGGATGGCAGAGGGAGAGCGAGAAGCAGGCTCCTCGCTAAGCAGGGACCCTGGGATCATGACCTGAGCTGAAGGCATACGCTTAACTGACTGAGCCACCCAGGCGCCCCTTAAGAAGTATTTTTGTAGGGAGGTATTTTGGGACTATGTAAATATCCTGCAATTTTTAAATTTGTATCACTAAGGATTCATGGATTCCCATTTTATTTTAATTTATTAATAATATTATTTATTTGGGCGTTTAGTTTATCTCCTATTTGAGCGGTAGAAGCTGATTCAGGCTGATTTCCGTGTGTGTTGTGGCATGCTGCCATCAGTCGAGGAGTACTTTGATTTAGGTCACAATGTGCTCTGGGATCATCTCTTACTTTCTTTGCCCAGTCCTGGAATCAGCCATTTCTTCAAGAAGCCCTGGTTCCTTTTAGTGGAGAATGGTATGTAAAAGCCAAGATCTTGGAGGTAGATGGGCTCCTTATTATTGGTGTGTCATTGTTCTCTAGCCCACTCAGTGTGCAGAGCTGCAGAATACACCTATCTGCATCTGTATCTACTAGTGCA
Source organism: Neomonachus schauinslandi (assembly GCF_002201575.2). Classification (NCBI taxonomy): domain Eukaryota; kingdom Metazoa; phylum Chordata; class Mammalia; order Carnivora; family Phocidae; genus Neomonachus; species Neomonachus schauinslandi. The sequence continues at coordinate 60,858,317 of NC_058406.1, forward strand.
TCCATCTATAGTTATTGAAACCTATGAGTGTTACATGATACAAACCTAGAAATGAATTCTGAAAGGATGAGACGATGGACAACTTTGTAAATATCAAGAAAAAGAGTCTGGATTTTATAACAGCTAGTGGATATTTACTAATTTAAAAATGGGATATGAGGAAGACTAATCCAGCAGTGATTCAGGGAATGAAGAAATAAACTTAAAGCTAAGAGCTAAGAAGTGTTTTCTAGGGCCTAGCTATGACAAGAGAAACAATTAGGTCCAATACAGATGAAGGAGGAAGAGTCAGTGGGTCTGTATCAGCAACATACCAAGGAAAACATATGGTGGGAAGAAGAAGGGAAAGGGAGAGGAGGAAGGGAAAGACAGTAAGATACAGGGATGGCTGGAGGTGTGGGGTGTGGGATTTTATTGGATTCATTTACATAACAAATCACCAAAAATATTCTGTCAACAGGCTGTAGCCACTCACACTGAAATTTTAAAAATACCTGAGCTTAAACTGAACATCACACTTTTTGTATCAAGGAAATGAAGCAGGAAAGATTTGCCTAAGACTACATTAATTTACTACATTAATTTAAAAGCCTCAAAAGCTAAAGAAGGGAACACCTGAAGGTTTTGGCAAGAAATGCGTTTAACATGGTATTGACGTAAGAATGAACAAGTTGGTCTCTGTCTCTTGCTACCTCACTTCCTAGGGATCTAGGAGTATCAACCAGTCTTGAGAACATCTTGACACTTTCCCCATTGTTTTTCCAACTTCACATGTTTGTGAACTTTGAAGCTCTTTGGCATCACTGGTCCATGATTCTAGCTTGTTGGTGAGAAACTGCTCAAGATAAAAAGTTTGTCATTTACTTTTTCAGAACTATTCTGAAAACTGTCACAAAATTCTCAATGAACCTAAAATTGGGTGAGCAATTTTTGGCTTATTAAAATAAATCTGTTGTAACAATGGCATGATTTGGTTTTTAACGTCAGCAAAAACATTAGCTGTGGATCCCAAGCAAAAATAATTATCATAATATGGTGACATAACACTTTGAAAAAATAAATTGTGTGTTCTTTCTTCTCTATGGTTATCCTCTATCCCACCTGGAGGAGTATGGCTATACCATGGAATCTACACCATGGAATTCATTGTCAAAATAGAACCATAACATGACAGAAAATCTTTTTTATACTTAAAAACAGTGAGCCCAGGTGTGAGAAAGTGTTGGAAGTAGAAGCAGAAGTGGTTTTTTTCCTGCTCTTAAGTTTCTAGTATTGGCTCCACTCCTTTATTTAGGACAGGGCATCTTTTTTTATTCCTGCTCTATTACAGGCATGGGGCACAGTGCCAAGTAATTATAGCTGCTAAACAAATGAATGAACAAATACGAGACCTCAGGTAAGTCATTTACCCTATCTGGATCTATTCTCAAGTTTCTAAGTAACATCCGTGCTTTAATTTGCTAGCCTTGTAAAATGAGTTTGGGAGTGTTCCCTCCTTTTTAATTTTTTGGAGGAGTTTGAGAAGGATTGGTGTTAATTCTTTTTTAAGTGTTTGGTAAAATTCACCAGTGAAGCCATCTGGTCCTGGGCTTTTCTTCATTGAGAAATTTTTAATTACTGGCTTAATATCATTACTAGCAATTGGTCTATTCAGATTTTATATTTCTTCCTTATTTAGTATTGATAAGTTGTACGTTTCTAAGAATTTTTCCATTTCTTCTATGTTGTCCAGTTTGTTAGCATATGGTTGTTCATAGCAGCTTATGATCTTTTGAATTTCTGTGTTACCAGTTGTAATGTCTCTTTTTCCATTTATAGGTTTGTTGATTTGGGTCCTTTCCCTTTTTTTTCTGGTTAGTCTAGCTAAAAGTTTGTCAATTTTATTTATCTTTTCAAGGAACTAACTCTTCCTTTGGTTAATCCTTCTATTGTTTTTCTGTTCTTTATTTCATTTATATCTGTTCTAATCTTATTATTTCTTTTTCTTCACGAAATTTGGGCTCAATTTGTTCTTCTCTTCCTAGTTCTTTAAGGTGTAGAGTTAGGTTGTTTGTTTGAGATCTTTTTTGCTTTTTAAGGTAGGTGTTTATTGCTACAAAATTCCTCTTTTGCTGTATCCCACAAGTTCTAGTATATTGTGTTTCCATTTTCATTCAACTCAAGAAACTTTATTTCCCCTCTAATTTGTTTTTTGATCCACTAATTGTTCAGAAGAGTATTGTTTAATTTCCATGTGTTTGTGATTTTTCCAGTTTTCCTCTCTTGTTATTGATTTCTAGTTTCATGCCATTGTGTTCAGAGAAGATATTTGGTGTGATTTCAATCTTCTTGAATGCTAGGACTTGTTTTGTGATCTAATGTGCTCTATCCTAGAAAATGTTCCATGTGCATTTGAGAAGAATGTATATTCTGTCATTGTTGGATGGAATCTTCTGCATGTATCTGTTAAATACATCTGGTCTATAGCATTATTCAAATCCACTGTTTTCTTCTGATTCTCTGTCTGGATGATCTATTGTCAGAAGTGGGATATTATAGTCCTCAACTATTATTGTATTACTATTTATTTCTCCTTTTAGTTCTGTTAGTTTTTGCTCTTTATATTAGGTGCTCCAATATTGGGGGCAAAAATATTTACAATGGTTATAACTTCTTGATGTATTGACCTCTTTATCATATAATGGTCTTTTTTGTCTTTTTACTATTTTTAGCTTAAAGTCTGTTTTGTCTGAGGTAAGTGTAGCTACCTCTGTTTTTTTGGGGGGGATACCATTTCCATCCCTTCACTCACAATCTATGTATGATTTTAAGGCTAAAGTCAGCATATTGTTGGATCTTGTTTTTTATCCATTCAACCATTCTATGCCTTTTAATTGGATAATTTAATGTTTATATTTAAAGTTATTATTGATAGAGAAAGATCTACTGGTTACCATTTTGTTAACTGTTTTCTTGTTGTCCTGTCAATCTATTGTTCCTTGTTTCTTATCCTGCTATCTTTTTTCACATTTTGATGTCTTATCAGTATGCTTTGATTTCTTTGTTGTGTTCTCTTGTGTAATTACTACAGGATTGTCCCTTATGGTTACTGTTGATGCTTACATAAAATATCTTAAACTTATAATACCTTGTTTTATACTGGTAACAACTTAACTTCAATAAAATTCATAAACTTCACCCTTTTACCTTTTACTTCTCCTCCTCCTCACATTTTAAGTTATTGCTATTACAATTTACATGTTTTATATGGTGTAGTTAATAACAGATTATTGTAGTTATGGTTATTTTCACTATCTTTTAAAAAAATTTTCAAACTAGAGCTGTAAATGAATTTTGTACCATATTACCATATCACAGAATCTAATATATACTTATCATTATCAGTGAGACTTACACTTTTTATGTTTTTATCATATTAGTGCTCTTTAACTTCTAGTCAAAAAACTCTCTTTAGCATTTCTTGTAAGGCAGGTCTGGTGGTAATGAACTCACTCAGCTTTTGTTTTTGTCTTTATTGCTCCTTTGTTTCTGAAGGACAGTTTCATTGGATATAGACTTCTTGGTTGCCAGCTATATTCTTTCAAAATTTTGACTATATCATCCCATTCTCTCTTGGCCTGAAAAGTTTCTGTTGAGAAATCTGCAGTTGCCTTATGGTGGTTCCCTTGTACATAACTTCTCTTTTGTCTTGCTGCTCTTAAAATTCTTTGTCTTTGACTTTGACAGTTTAATTATAATGGGTCTTACTATAGCCCTATTTGGGTTCAACCTATTTGGGATCCTCTGGTACTCATGGATCTGGATGTCTATCTTTCTCTCACGTTCAGGAAGTTTTCAGCCATTATCTTTTAAAATACACTTTCTGTCCCTTTCTATTTCTCTTTTGCTTCTGGAATCTTCATAATGTGAATATTGTTTCTTTTTATTGTGCGTCATACTTCCCATAGGCTTTCTCCACTCTTTATCATTTTTTTTCCTTTTTGCTCCCCTGACTGGTAATTTCCAATGTCTTATCCTCCAGGTCACTGATTATTTCTTCTGCATGGTTAAGTCTACTTTTGAAACTATTTATTGAATTCTTCAGTTCACTTATTGTATTTTTCAGCTCTCAGATTTGGGGTGTTTTGCTTGTTTGTTTCTTTTTGATGGTTACAATTCCCTTGTCAGGCTTCTCATTTTGTTCACACATCATTTTCTTAACTTTATTTAGTTGTCTATCTGTGTTTTCTTGTAGTTCACTAAACTTCCTTAAAATGGTTATTCTGAATTTTTTGTCAGACAGTTCATAGATCTCCATTTCCTTAGGGACAGTTATTGGAGCTTTATTATTTTCCTTTAGTGGTATCATATTTACCTGATTTTTCATGATCCTTGATTCCTTACATTGAATTCCTTACATCTGCACATTTGAATGATTGGGCTCCTCTTTTAGACTACAGATTTGCTTTGACAGAGACAGTTCTTCAGTCAGCTCAGTTTGGGTTTCTGGATGTATTTGATGGTAATGTCCCTGGGCAAGTGGAGCCTGATATAGTTTCTCTGGGGTAGGGCAATTGGTCAAGCTCTGAGGACAGGGATGCAGATGTGGTACCACTGGCTGAGAATAGTTGGATAGGACTGCTGGCTTTCTTCCCTACCAAAGTGAGGCTGTAGGATGGGTTCTGCAGTTATCTGGATTCTGTGGTCAGTTTTACTAGGTTGTCAGGACTGGGTATTATATTCAGTAGTGGATGTAGGTATGAATTAGCTTTTTTGCCAGCTAGGACAGCCAGGATGGGACTCAGAACCTGCACAACTCATTGTCTGGGGACCCAAATCAGGCCACAGTGTGTACTGAATTCCCTGGTCAGGTGAGACCACCAATTTTGCTCCACAGATGGAGGAAGCCACAGGCTGTGCTTTCTGTTTAAGCTACTGTATGTAGAGCTGTTGACTGGTCTATGCAGCTTTCCATGTACTCTGGTTTGGTTCCCTGGTCAGACAGGCTGAAGGCTGTATTCAACAATAAGGAGGGCAATGAATTAGATTCCCTGTTTGAGTGCAATGGGAGAAGCAGCTCTAAAGCCAGTAAGCTCTTTGTTGTCTTCACTCAAGTTGACCTATACCTCTAGTTCCCTAAATGAACAGGGCCACTAACTGCTCTGCAAACCATCAGCTCTGCCCACCTACCCCATGGCTCAAATGTAACTGAGCCACATTGCTTCTAGGAGTTGTTGCCAGCCCTTCTGGTCAGATGGGGCAGGAAGACACTTTCCACACTGGGTGGGGCTGTGATTCTGCTTCTTGCCTGTGTGTGGGCAAACTGGGCTCTTAAGTTGGCAAAATGCTTCATTTGAGGATCCGAATCAGGCAGATCTATATCCCATTGAATTTCCTGGTCAGAATGCATCCCCTTGGTTCTGCAGATGAACCAAACCACTGGTTGGGATTACTACTTGGGCTCTGCAGGTATGAACTCAATCTGCCAAGATCTGTGTGCTGGTTGTTGTATAAGTCCTTCCTCTGTTCTCTGTCACAGTCGGATTCCCAGTGGTTGACCATGAAGATTTCCTTGCAATTCCCATGGTTGGAGATCAGATTAGGGGCTCTTAGAAAGTGACCCACAATGCTGGGGTGGGGGACATGGTGCTGGTTGTCCTCTCTGGGTTCTTCTTCTTCTTTTTTTTTTTTTTTAAGATTTTATTTATTTCCTTGACAGACAGACAGTGAGAGAGGGAACACAAGCAGGGGGAGTGGGAGAGGGAGAAGCAGACTTCCAGCTGAGCAGGGAGCCTGATGTTGGGCTCAATCCCAGGACCCCAAGATCATGACCTGAGCTGAAGGCAGACGCTTAATGACTGAGCCACCCAGGTGCCCCATCTCTGGGTTCTTCTTTCCCACTGAAGGAACCAGAGGCTCAAGGGAGACCTGTCCATATGTTGCTGCACTAGCCTTGAGGAGGGTCAATGTGGTCAACATTAGCTGCTTCTCTTACCCTGCTAATGAAATCTATCTTCGTCTCTGAAGCAGGGGGTTCTTCAGCTTCATTCCTGTGTTCTAGAATTCTCTCAGCAGTGTCTTGTTTTTGAATAGTTGTTACCTGTTCTTCTTGAGAGGGGGAGCAAAGTCAGAAATGACCTACTATGTAGCCATCTCCCTCTCATTTTAATTCGATACAAAGAGATAAAATGTGTTCTATCAATATTAAGTCAAGAGCGACGTTGACTTAATGTGATGAATAGAAAATGGTATTGTGATATTCTGAGATTTCTCTTTACATTTCTTATTTTACTCAGAAAAATATGGACCCTTGACTATTCAGAGGAAACAATCAAAATGTATAAAATTCTGGAAGCAAATCTTTTTCTCTAATTTAGAGAAAGAATGATGTTCAAGTCCCAAGATAATCCCAGACCCAATATTCTTCTGGATGGAGGAAAGATGAAGGACACAAAAGAAGAAGGGTTGAAACATTCAGTTTTATGTGACACAAGAGGCCATTAAAATTCTTTAGAAAAGGTAGGGGCAAGAATGCTAATAGACTGGCTCAGCGCTTGCTTTGATGCTTAAATATAACAAGGAAGAGAGCCCAAGTTACCCAATTCCCAGCCCTATGCTACAATTCCTTGTCACTTATTATACATACTTCCTCTTTAATAAAGTTCTAATTCAAGTGTCTCTGTCAGATGGGGATGATTTGGAAACATTTTAGGGACCGAGCCTTATCAAAGTACTTAAATGGCCATGGAATGATTAAAAGGAATGTGTGTGTTCAAATACAAATGAAGAATGATTTGAAGGTTGGGCACAAGGGATAGCAGATGGTAACTATTAATTATTAGCCAATTACGAAGGCTTCAGTCCAGTAAGAAAGAAAGTATTCTATGTCTGACTCATCATCATCTACCCCTTGTAATGTTTTGATTTCTTGTAAGAACTGTAAAGGAAGACATTTCCTCCCTCTGTTGATACCAAGAGATCTCTCTGATGTTTAAAAGAGTAGAATTGTGTGGTCATTGATAGAATAATATCACATTAAATTCCTGAACATATGTATCAAGGGCTCAATAGACAAAAAAGATTAGAGACATTATTACTAATGCATAGTTCTTGAGAAATTATTTGGTATTTCTTGTTCCTAATTAATGCAGTTCTACAAGACTGAACTGGGCACATGGGGATCTAAGACCAGCCCCCCAGCCTTGAATGCATTTAGGTAGCACATAATAAGCATGTAGTCAGTTTGTGCCCTAGTCAAGAGGTTTTAATAAATCCCTATAAGCATTTCAGATCTGAAGCTGGCAAGGGTGTGTGTGGGGTAAGGCTAGACATGAGTTGAGCCCAACTTTATGAATGAAGTGCCTATATGTCATTAATGTTTCAATAGGTCCCCTAACAGGGGAAATTGGGCCTCCAGGGAGTTTCTCCAAGCCTCCAAGTTCAATCTGCTAACGGTGAGGATGTTCAGTCTTTGAAGGTAAGCGGAACCATTCCCGTTTTACCCTGAACTCAAGGGTCAAACAGGCCTAAGGGAAATAGTTTGGAACTGTCATCTAACATTATCACCGACATACACTGTGTTTCCAAGCAGGCTGCAAAGGGAGGCAGCAGCATGCGTGCCTGCCCTGAGCTGCAGGGTGGTAGCATGTCACATGTCTGCTAACAGAAGGGGATAACCATCCCAGTACAAACTTGACATATATAAATTGATTACATAAGTGGGCAGTGGTGGTCCTTTCAAGTACACTCCTTTTGTTTGAGCTTTACAGTAAAATTACCAGCAGCAGTTTACAATTAAGGGGAATAATAATAACTGAATATGCTTTCATCTGCACATACAATTACAATGAACTGCATGCCTTAATAGGATTGTGAAAAATCTGCGTTTGACCCATACAAAAAAGTAAACATTCTTGTTCTGGATACTATATCATTATCACAACAAAGAGAAACTCCTGAAATCTGATGATTTAAACATCTGGAGAATGTTAATCACTTCAAAATGACGGATGTTTTTTATTTCAGCTTTTGACAGACACACTCCTTTCATAGATAGATGATTATTTACATAAATTACATCATCAATGTGAAAAAAATCAGAATAACTTCAAAGGACAAAATGCTTAATTAAAAAGAGACTTGTATTTCTATTTTTCTCCCTTTCTCTGTTTTTCCTTTAAAGGAGGAGTAAAATACCCACTTACTTGGAAAAGCCACCAGATCCTTTGTAGGTAAATAAGAAGAAATTGTCTTTTTGAACTGTTTCATGTAGAAGGCAATCACCTTTGAGAATAAATTACTCTGTTTTTAGTTCCCTGAAACCTATTAATTGCTCTGAGTCCACTTCTAACTTCTAAAGTTTCCCCTTTAGTAAAAATGACAATTTGGAGTTTACTCCACCACTCCAGTGGGTGAAACTGAACAGATTCAAGCTCAAGTTGAGTCTGAGACTCACCCTCATTTCCTATTCAGACTCCCCAATTAGCCTTAGTAGATGGAGGGAAATAAAGCGCTTTCAAAGCAACTCAGCTCTGAACCATTTTATTGCTGATTGGGGTGGGGTGGGGGGAGAGATAAATCCACGAGCAGCCCAGAGAGAACGGTTTGAAAGTTTGCTCTTGAGGGAGCAGCCTGGCTGCAGGGGCTGTGGTCCCTCAGGGCGGGCCTCTGACTTGCGGCGTGCTGCCTGATGCCGGTGGGTAGAGCTGGTGCAATTTGGCTGATCCACTACAATTTCCTCCTACACTCGGAGCTGATCTGCAGGCTGACCTTAGACAATTTGTCTTCTTTCAGGGAGAAATGTCACCCAAAAGGAAGCTATTAAGTCAAGAAGGTAATTCTCTCAGAACAGTCCACTGTATAAACAGAACTTGACCTCAGGTAATTTATTGCTGGTCCCTAACAAAGAGACTTAAGATATAGGCTTGATATAGTGGAGATCTGAATCTGTCAATAAAAAGGGCAAGCCAGAACCTCAGACAGTTTCTTGTGAGTGGCCATATTTAGAGTGTAAACCACATTAATATAGTCTTTGAATAAGAATTAGAGTGGCATTTGGTCGTTTAGAATGAAAAGTTTGTTTCATTAACAAATCAGAAGTTTGTGCTTGCACAGTCAAGCCACTGATTGTCTTGTTCTTTAATATATTCTCATTCATTTGTTAGGCTAACACCTAAACATGTTATAAAGGTTACATTTTCTTAAAAAGAGTGAGTTGGATTCAGTACTCAAGATCCAGGTATGCTCCAGATGGCTAAGAGGTTGATTTCCTGTTTTCACAGCAAGTGGAAAATGAAAAGCTAAGTTTCTTAACTGAGTGGAATGAATCATGTTACTTGGTCTGAGAGAACAATGGATGACAGACAGCATCTCATGGTTTAGGAACTGAGAAGGTGGGACTACTGAGCTGTCTCTTGACAATATGTCATGGACCATCTTTAATGGAGAGTAGAGAGGTTTTTTAAAAAAGAAAAAGAGGAAAGAAAGGAAGAGAAGAACCTGGGGAAGGAAGGGAAACAAAAATATCAAGGGAATTGGTTAACTCACTTTGAAACTCCTTGCTTTGTGGTCACTTAGGTGAAATTTTCCATTTCCAATGCCCAAAAGAGATCTTCTGCCTTTTCTACTACAACAGTAAATAACAGCACCTTAATTAATACTTTGTTTTATGCCTCCCCATCTAAGGTCCAGATTTTCCACTCTGACATCAAGTTTCATCAGGGAAAACCTTCTCTACCTCTACTCACCATCCGAGTACCTTCTACCCTGAGTACCTCTCTCCTTCTTTGGTCCCATCCAATTCACCAGTCAGCTCCACCAGGGTCTGCAGCCTGGAGACCACCCACAGCCTACAGGTGGAGAAGTGCTAAAAACCTGTCAACTACAGCTGACACAGAGTCCATCAGGTTAGCTTATAATGCTGTGAAAAATTTTCTGAAATTTTTCCACAGCGTACTGCTTGGTGTTGATATTTTAGGTCTAAGAATAGCATCTCATACTTTGCTTCTTGACTGGCACTAACTTTCAAAATGATGGGTGCAAAATTCTGAAACTCTCTGGAATCTCCCTTTGTCCAGTCTATAAAATGGAGCTAATGCCACTATTGAATTCCCTGGACAAATTGCAGTGCTTCCCTTGAATGCATGAAGTGCTTTGAGATCCTCATGGGAAAATTCTAAAGGAAGAATTGGAAAGTATAATGATGTTTTTTTAAATTGAAAGTGACAACCAGCATTAGTGGAGGAATCAGAAGATAGAATTGAGAGCAGGAAGCCTTATATTCATTACAACAGATGGTTTAGTTTTCACTGAATGATGAGGAAGAAGCTAAGTGAATGAACAGTGGTATGTCCTTAAAAGATTGAGCAGCCATCCAATTACCCAGGAACAATCTAGCAGTTACTAAAGACTTGGACTGGTCTGTATTATGCAAAACGAAGCATCCCTACTGGGTTTGACTTTAGCTGGTTAAAGTCATAGGCACAGTGTTCCACCATTAAATAACACTGGTATAATTACCACTGGCATGTCTTTAAAAAATAAGATTTCATTCAAATTCCTAGCACAAAAATAAGTCACATAGCAAATCTTTAACAAATGCCTGTTGAAAAAAATAGGAATGATTTTCAGTTCAAGGAATTGCTTTCTTTCACTGCTTGGTCTTTCTTTTGACTCTTGCCCACCTCTGCTTTTTTTTTTTTTCCTTTATAAAAAAAATTATCAAACATTTCATATGAAATACAAAACATGCAGGAAAGTACAGAACACAATATAACAGACCTGTTTTCCACCACCAAGATTTAGCAGACATTAACATTTTTCAATATGTGTTTGATCTCTCTCTCTTTTATAGACATACAATGTTATATAGATATATCTTTACCCCTTCATCTGCACCCTTCCTCAGAGGTAAAAACTTATCTGAAATTGTTTTGCATCACTTTTGTGCATATGTTTGTACTTTTACTACATAAATATGTGTTCCCGAACAGTAAGTACTATTATTTCATTTAACTATTTTTTCATATATGTCATTATGCTGTATTTATCCTTTTGCAACTTTCCAATTAACACGTTTTTAAGATTTATTCATATTGATACATGTAGATTTAGTTCATTCATGTAACAGTAATATAGCATTCCTTCACGTGTACCTAACCCATTCCACTTCTAAGAGACCAGTTCGAGTCCTCAGTAACTTTTGGCTGGCCCCATTTAATAGGATGGCATGTTTTTTTTTTTTCTAATTGAGTATTTTTATTAACATATATATATGCATGAGAGTCACAGAAAAATGTGACTCCTGATGGCAGGTTTTTGCTTGTTTATTTTTTACTATTACAAACAACACTGAAATGAACTTTTTTGTACATGTAGCCTTGAGGGGAAATTTAGAAGTCAAATTGCTAGGTCCTATAGAATGATATCTTTGTCCTTATCTGGTATTGCCAAATTGTACTCTAAAATGCTTCTAACAGTTTACATTGCCATCAGCAATAAATAAGAATTGCTGTTTCTTTATATCATCACTAACCCTTGGTGCCATCCCACTAATTAATTTTTGTCAATTTAATGGTTGTGAAATTATATCTCATTGAGGTTTTAATTTTAATTTCCCTGATTACTAATGATATTGTGAATATTTTTATCAACTCTTTACACTCCTTCTTCTGTGAGTTGTCTGTTTATACCCTTTACCCATTTCCTTTTGGCTTGTATGTCTTTTTCTTCTTACTGGTTTTTAAGATATAATTTGCAAAATATGTCCCTGTCAGTCTTTTTGCTTTATTTGTGATGTTTTTTTCATGAAAATTGCTTTCACATTTACAGTGCTCAAACTTGCCGATCTTTTCTTTTATGGCTTTTGCTTTTAGTATCCTGTTAAAGAAATGCTTTAAAATGCCATAAAGGTATTTTCTAATTATTCTCTAGTATTTTCTTTTAAAAGATTTAGCTTCTCCTTTCATATTATTTTAGGAACTTATTTGTGCATAAAATCTAATGTGGGAATCTGTTTATAGCTTGCCCCTGTGCCAAGTATCAAATAATACATCCCTTACCCTATTATTTCCAAGTCTTCTAACAAAAGGCCTAAAGTTTCCATGAAAAGCTAAAGGCCTTAAATATATATGATTTTCTTTTCTAGGTATCCTGATAGACCGATACCAATACCACACGGTCTGATATAATGTAACTTAAAATTTGATACATGGTGTGGTAGGCAGAAAAATGCCTCCCCAAAGATGTTCACATCCTAATCCCTGGAACCTGTGAATACTTTGCATGGTAAAGTAACTTGGCAGATATGATTAAATTAAAGCCCTTCATATGGAGAGATGATTCTGGATTATCTAGATGGGACCAATCTAATGCCCAGTCCTTAAAAGGGGAGAACCTTTCCCAGCTGAGATCAGAGTAAGAGAAAGATCCGACTACAGGAGATTGAGAAGGCACATGGAACATTATGACTTTGAAGATGGAGGAAGAAGGCCATGAGCCAGGAATGCCAGCGTTCTCCAGAAGCTGGAAAAGGCAAGGAAATTACTCCTCTAGAGCCTCCAGACATGAATACAGCCCTGCTGACACTTTGATTTTAACCTAGTGAGACCTGTGTTGGTTCTAATCTACAGAGATGTAAGAAAATAAATACATACACATAATATGTAATATATGATACAATATTTTATATCTGTCTATATCTATACCTGTATCTACATCTATAGATATCCTATTGGTATTGTTTCTTTGGAGCACCCTAACACACATGCCATATTTCTGTAATTATTCGGGTCATCTTTTCTAATGTTTCCCCATATAAATCCTTCTTTTACATCTTTGATTAGATTTAGTCTTGACTGCCATATAGGTTTATTGATATCATAAACAGTAGCTTTTTTATTTCATTTTATAGTTTGATGCTTGCATAAATGGATTTTGAATATTGATCTCATTTTCAGCAATATAACTGAGCTCTGCTATGGTTTGGAATACTTTGTCAGTTCTCTTGGATGTTCTATATAGACTACCACATCAGCAAAAATTAACCATTTTTACTTCTGCTTTCTAATTCCTATGTGCTCCTTCTCAATGTTACAAAGTATTGGTAGTGTATATTTGTGAAAGTAGGCTAAATTACATAATAAATGTAACATTTCAGTGTCCACATAGAGAAAGAGAATGTTTACAGGGTTGTATGGAAGGTTTCTTTATAGCTCAGGTCTTAAGGTGGTGAACTTCACTTATTTCCACATTTCATTATCCAGAATTCAGTCACATGAATTTACCTAACTGCAAAGGAGATTGAGAAATATGAGCTGTGGGCCCTGGAAGAAAGATAAATAGCAGTTGTTAGTGGCATCCCAGTCTTCTTTGGGTATCTAATTGGAATGAGAATTGCTGGGCCAAAGCATATGCATGTTTTTATAGTTTCATATTATTTTTATGCTTTATTTTTGCATACAATATAATATGGGGATATGGATACAATTTCAAGTTGGCCTCAGAAACTTTATAATAATACATAATTAGGATTCATTTAAAAAATTAATCTAGCTCTGTCCAAGACTGCTATCTTCTATGAAGTTACAGCAACAGCCTAGTATTTCTTCTATCTAGAAACAAACTTTTAAGGGAGAACATTGCTCAGGGGCTGATAAGGAGGTCATATCTGGGGGGGAAAAAAAGAACTGTACCAGCTTCCCCATTCCAGTGGAAGCATCTGTATACTTACTAAATCAAATGATAATAAAAATGTCGGGGAAGAAAAGTCATGAAAGTACACACTGAAAGTTTGGGGGAAGAGGAGAATGTCTTGTTGGTCACAGACATGGTAGAGGTGAGAGTGTCAGGATGACTGTGAAGTAAACAGAGGCCACCAGCCTTCTCTAGCTCCTGCTGAAAGAAATTCCTCTTTCTCTTCTAACAGGTGCTTCTCTGAATCTCATCCAACTCCACTGAAAGTCATCACATAAATACACAGTTTTATTTCTATGAAATTTTAGCACCAAAAAGAACAGTTCTCCCTCATTGTTTTCACTTGTGTGCTTTAAGCCCTCACTTAGGAATTTCCAAGAAAGCTTCCATACCGCTGCGCAACTAGGCACTAAATTCTTTGTGATGGGCATCAACCACTGTTAGGCTGTAGATCTAACAAAGGAGTGCTGGGCTTATAACAAGGAAGAGTTTTAGTTTCCACTTATTCTACGGAAGAATATAAACCAGGTGTGATGTTGTATTTAGAGATCAAGCATCCAGATTAGAGAGTTAGTTGATTAGTTACCTAGGTAACAAGTGATTAACAACGGGAAAGATAGTGACCTGATGATTTGTACGTGACCAAAGCTTAGGTTACCAAACAGGACAACTGTCTACAGCCCCTATCTCAAGTTTTTCCAGTCTCCCCTGTTATTTGAACTCTGTGGGTTAGTCAGATTAGAAACTCTATGAAAGCACCCGATTGGGGTAATTTTGCCATCCTATGGCAAAAAGTGCTGCAGAAAAACATCTTCCTTCTGAGAAACACTGTGGTTTAGCCAACACATTGCTAGCTGAAATTCCTACCTATGAGAAAGGGTAGCAAATTTGATAACCAGAATTGCAAATAAGGTAGAAGCAAAGTGGTAACTGATTCTGAAGGCTAATTTAAAAAGTAGGTTATGGGGGTGCCTGGGTGGCTCAGTGAGTTAAGCAGCCAGCTCCTGATTTTGGTTTAGTCATGATCTCAAGGTCCTGTGATGGAGCCCCATGTCGGGCTCCACACTCAGTGGGGTGTCTACTTGAGATTCTCTCTCCCTCTGCCCCTCCACTGACTCATGCTCTCTCTCTCTCTCCCTTTAAAATAGATAAGTCTTTGGGTGCCTGGGTGGCTCAGTTGGTTAAGCAACTGCCTTCGGCTCAGGTCATGATCCTGGAGTCCTGGAATCGAGTCCCGCATCGGGCTCCCTGCTCGGCAGGGAGTCTGCTTCTCCCTCTGACCCTCCTCCCTCTCATGCTCTCTGTCTCTCATTCTCTCTCTCTCAAATAAATAAATAAAATCTTAAAAAAATAAAATAGATAAATCTTTAAAAAATTTTTAAATCAATCAATAAATAAAATTAAAAATAAATAAAAAGCAGGCTATGCTAATATTCACCCTAAAATCTACTTAGATCTTCCTCATGTTTTTCAATTTCTCCCTGTGTAACTGTGTACTTCTTTTCCCTTTTTGCTCTCAATTCTGCTTCCATCTTGTATTCTTGTATTTGTCTAATTTTCCCCAATATTTACCTTTTGTCCTCTTTTTTTTTCTTCTTCTCCCACTCTTTAACTTCTTTACCTTTTCTCTCCTCCCACCTCCCACCTTTTTGTCATCTCCTCATAAGTAATGACTAATAAGTGGGCCTTTATCCAGGAGTAAATATATTTTTATTGGCCATTAATGTTAAAGACAGCTTTTGTTTCTTACTTCTTGATCTTAATACAACATTCAAATTAAATGAATGTTCCATATACAAATTCAAGTTACCTGACCTCATCGGAACACTCAGTTTAGAGTGGGACTGAGGCCTCTCCATTTTTACCAAATACCCACAGGTGATTCTGCTATGGGTGTTGTGTAGATCACACTTTGTGTTCACTCATCTTTCACTTCGTGTTCACTCATCTTTCACTGCTCTCAATACTACCTCCCATGCTGCCATTTGATAACCTCTTCTTTTCTTCTTAAATTCCAATGTCCACTATTTACAGATGACCTTGCATATTACTTTATAGAGAACAAGGTAATGAGGGGAATGTTTTCAGTTTTCATCTTTTGAGAACCGCTAAGAACGTGTCTCTTTTTTTCCTGAACTCACCCTTGCAGCCCTTCTTCTATCAAGGCTGACAGTGTGCCCTGCAATTCCATCATTCAGAAGACAAGCTCGTCTCCTACAACCCCCATTATTCTTTCTCTTTACCTTTCTCTCTCCCTCTCCCTCTGTTCCTCTCTTTTGCTCTCTCCCTTCTTCCTCCCACCCCTCTCTCTGCCCTAATAATTCCTTAACTTTTTTTGTTATGTTGTTATTTTTACTATTATTGATATGATATGATTTATCTCTTTTACAAACTTGTTGAGGACAGGGTCCACATAATCATCTTTGCATTCCTACAAAGCACCTAGTTCTATCCTTCAGTAAATATTTGTTGAAAAAATGATTACTTGTTCTTTTCCCAAATACAAAACAAAATTGAATTGGTCACTTTGTCCTCATGCACATTCCTCAACTGTTTTTCTGAAACACAGAAGTGACAGTTCCCAGCCTTGCACTAAGGAATAGCTATTCAGAAACCAGTAACATTCAGAAAATATAATAAACTTTTTATTCACAGTGGCAATTAAATCTGAAAATATTTAGAAATAACTTTCTCACGTGTGATATTTATAGTTAGGAAACCACATTTACTAAAACAAAACAAAATTTTAAATAAATGGAAAGGTGTATTTATCTCTCTGGCAACTGAAAAATGAATATTGTAACAATGTCACCTCTTCTGAAATTGCTTTATATTTTTCCAGCCCATTAAACATCCAACCCAGAATATGATGATACTTTTGATTTCTTGGCTGAGGGGGATAGGGCAGTTTCAGAAGCTGTCATTGGTATGTGTCACTATGCTAATCCCACAGGCCAAGGAACCAAGGAATCCATGGGAGGGTTCTGCCAATTACTAAGTATGTACATTTCAGTTATACACTTGAGACCTGGAGAGCTGGCCACTGGGTTTGTGAACACAGTTGAACCACTGTGAGCAAGACCAAGATTAGGATTCTATTTAATACCTGATCCCCATTGGCTCTAATGGGAGGGGCTATGGCTACACTTCCTTTAATGTCAACTTGTACAATTGTGTCCAATAGTCTCCAAATGTTTCAGTACTCCCCTCTCCCCAGTGTATAGTCACCTAAGGAAAGGACCTGAGTCCCTTTGGAGAAGGATAGGGAAATCATTACCATAAACAGCTGCTGTTCTAGGATCCTTCCTCATGGGGCCAGAGTCTGTCTTTTAGGCAAATCTGAAAATTGCCTAGTTCAGGTCCAAATCATGAATCATGAATCATGAATTGGGGCCAGAGCCCTCAGCCTTCTGATGATCTATCCTTGTTTCCTTTGGTTAAATAAATTAAGCACACCCTTATTGGCTGCCCATTATCTTGCCCTTAGGAACACTGTGTTTTATTAACTATCATCACAGCTCCATTCAGGTCAGGCCCCTTGGCTGGCACTCTGAGCTTTGCTACACATTATGCTAATTCCACCCATTTTGCTTCTGATGGTTACATGCTGCCATTTGCCTCTATTACCTCAGACTCCCTTTATCCCCATTGCTATTAGGGAGCCTAATTCTGGAACAGCCCTGGACTGCAGAGGAAGCCACCATTGATCTCAATGATCCTAACCCGTCCTTCACTAGCACATTCTTTACTGCTTTGACAGAGTGTCTTCTGGATAAACATAGTTGACTGGTTCTCTAGCTGCTCACCTCTTTGAACCTTTTAATCCCTTCTTCCAGCATCTGCCATGGCAATTCTGGGCGTTTCTCCTTCATTTCATGTGGGCTCTCCTTTTTTCCCCAAGTTTTCAACAGCCATTCTAGAAGCCTAATAGTGCTGTCTCCTGGGGTCCTTGCCAGGGCATTAAATCGTGTGGACTGGGAAAATGCTCTTCTACAGATAAACTCTTTTCTCCAATTTTATATTCTATCTCCTTGATTCAGCATCCACAGGATCCAGTCCTATATATACTCTCTTGGCTTTTATATGAAGACTGTCCCCTCAGAGAGGGTAACCTTGGGCAAGGCAGCTCTCTTTGGTAGAGGGCAATTTTAGCATCCACAGATGATTCTTGACAGAAACAATTAGCATTATGGTTGCTGAAAGGAGGTTTTCCACTTCCTTCATTTCTTTAGTTTATACATCTCTAATACCCCAATATAACAAAACAGAGAAAATAATGACAAATACCATCTGAAAGAGAAAATATAAATGATCCCCCAAATGAGAAACATAATTACCTCTCTAATGATCAGATAAATGTGAATTATGACAAAATACAATATTACAAAGTTGTTTTATTTTTGTTTTTTTTTTTTAGTACCATACTCATTTTCTCATTTTTGACAAGGATGCACTAAAATTTGAATTCTCATTTCCTTGTAAGAAAGGAGTGTAAACTTGCACAGTTTAACTCTATGTATCAAGAAATAGGTCATTTCTTCTCTAGGAACACTCAGTAATTCTTTTTGTCTCATTTTAACAGTTTTCTAAGTACAGTATCATCTCATCTGTCTTAGTCAGCCCAGGCCACCATAAAAAATGTCATAGACTAGGTTGCTTAAACAACAGCAATTTTTTTTTCCCTCACAGCTGTGGAGGCTGGGAAGTCCAAAATCAGGATTCCAGCATGGTTGCTCTCTGATGAGGGATCTCTTCTGGGCTTACAGATGGCTGCATTCTGTCTATATCTTCATATGGCAGGGGTGGGGAAGTGAAGGGTGGTGGTGGGGCTGGGAGGAGGGGGGAGGAGAGAGAGAGAAAGATCTTTCTCTTCTTATAAGGCTACAGTCCTATCAGATTAGGGCCACACCCTTACGTCCTCATTTAATTTTAAGTATTTTCTAAAGATCTTACCCCAGATCCAGCCACATTGGGAATTAAGGCTGTCTATAGCATCATCTCTTAAAATAATTGACTTTAAATATCTTCAAAACATATGTCAGTTTCATCTCTTCTCTTCATTACCTCTGTTAACATCCTATTCTAAGCCACGATTGATTATCTATCAACTGGATTCCTACAGAAGCTCTCTAATAGATCTTCACTTCTCTAGCCTTCCAGCATTCTGTTCTCACTGAAATTCTTTTTAATGCTGTAAATAAGATAATGGTGCATGAGTGAATAAATAAATGAACAACCTTATGGGTTATTTGACAAATTAGTAAATAAAAGCAACAATGTTCCTCTCAGGTTTTATACAACATTGCCTTCTTCCAAAGAAAATAGAAAGAGGTTATATTGCTGAGCTCTTACCAAATGCTAGGCATCCTTCTAAGCACAAAGCATGTATTGTATCATGAATCCTCCCAATACTCCTATGAGGTAGGTACTATTATTATCCTCATTTACTGATGAGGGACCTGTGCAACTGAGTAATTAGGAAACTTACCCAAACTTACAAAGCTAATAAAGAGTGGATCAGAATGTGGTATGACTCAGGACCCTTATACACTTAAATACGATATTAAATCTATTAAGTTAATTAATAAAGGTAAACCACTTAACACAGTGTCTGGCACATAAGTGCTATGTTTATTAGATACTAGTATTACTATGTTGCTTTGTTGGTGAAATGCTTGTTTAAATATTTGCCCATGTTTATTGGTTCTACGTTTGTGGTTTCCCTTTTTGTTTCTTAGTGATGTTTTTCAAAGAGCAAACATTTTACATTCTGATGAAGTACAAATTATCACATTTTTTCTTTTATATTTTGTATTTCTTTGTCTTATCTAATAGATCTTTGCAATGCCAGAGCACAAAGATTTTCTATTTTAATCTAGAGATTCTAGAGATTTAAATCAATACTCATTTTTTCCCTTGAAGTTATTGAGTCAATCCAGCACCATTTACTGAAAAGTCTTTCCTTTCTTCCACTGAATTGCCTTGGCTCCTTTGTGGAAAGTCAGTTGACCAAATATATGTTGATCTATTTCTAGACTTCTATCTATCCCATTGATCTATAAGTCTTTCTTTCTGATAATACCAAACTGTCCTGATTAATGTAGTCTCTTACAGTATGTCTGCACTATGCAAAATAGTAGCCATTAATCTAGCTATTTAAATTAATTAAAATAGAATGAAATTAGAATTTCAGTTCTTTAGGTGCAGGGGCCACATTTAAAATGCTTAACAGCCACATGTAACTAGTGACTACTACATAGTGCAGTACACAATTATAGAACAGGCCAACTATCATAGAAAATTTTATTAAACAGTGCTGTAGAAAGTCTTGAAATTCAATAGAAGTTTTTTCCTTTAAAAATTGCTTTGGTTGACAATTTTATATACCTATAATAATTGTAAATATCTATGCACCAAACATGGGAGCACCTAACTACATAAAGCAACTATTAACAAACATAAAGGAAGAAATTGAAAATAATACAATAACAGTAGGGGATTTAACACCCTGCCTACATCAATGGGCAGATCATCCAGAGAGAAAAGCAACAAGGAAACAGTGGCTTTGAATGACTCATTAGACCAGATGGCTCTAACAGATATGTTCAGAACATTCCATCCCAAAACAGCAGATTACACATTATTTTCAAGTGCACATGGGACATTCTCAAGGACAGATTTCATGTTAGGCCACAAAATAAGTCTCAATAAATTAAAAAAGATTGAACTTATATCATGCATCTTTTCCAGTCACAACATTATAAAACTAGAAATCAATCATAAGAAAAAATCTGGAAAGAACACAAATATATGGAGGCTAAATAACATGCTACTAAATAATGAATGAGTCAACCAAGAAATCAAAGAAGAAATTAAAAAATATGTGGAGATAAATGAAAATGAAAACACAATGGTCCAAAATCTTTGGGATGCAGCAAAAGCTGTTCTAAGAGGGAAGTTTATAGCAATACAGGCCTACCTCAAGAAATAAGAAAAATCTCAAACAACCCTTACACCTAAAGGACCTAGAAAAAGAACAGCAAAGCCCCAAAACAGTAGAAGGAAGGAAATAATAAAGAATAGAGTAGAAATAAACAAACAAAAAACCAAAAACTATAGGACAGATCAATGAAACCAGGAGCTGGTTCTTTGAAAAGATCAACAAAATTGTTAAACTGTTAGCAAGATTCATCAAGAAAAAGAGAAGGGACTCAAATAAATAAAATCAGAAATGAAGGAGGAGAAACAACACCACCACCACAGAAATATAAAGAATTATAAGAGAATATTATTAAAAATTATATGCCAATGAATTAGACAACATAGAAGAAATGGATAAATTTCTAGAAACATATAACCTTGCAAAACTGAAACAGGAAGAAACAATAAAGTCTGAACAGACCAGTTATTAGCAGTAGAATTAAATCAGTAATGAAAAAGCACCCTACAAACAAAAAATTCACAAGTGAATTTACTAAACATTTAAAGAAGAGTTAATACCCATTCTTCTCAAACTATTCCAGAAAAGAGAAGACAAAGGAAGGCTTCCAAATTCATTCCTTAAGGCCAGAATTACCCTGATACCAAAAACAGATAAAGAAAGACACTACAAAAAAAAAGAAAACTCAGGCCAATATCTCTGATGAACATACATGCAAAAGTCTTCAACAAAGTGGGGAACCTGGGTAGCTCAGTTGGTTAAGTGGCTGGCTCTTGATTTCAGCTCAAGTCATGATCTCAGGGTCCTGGAATCAAGCCCTGTGTTGGGCTCCATGCTCAGCAGAGAGTCTGCTTGAGGATTCTTTCTCCCTATCCCTCCTCTTCCCCCCCCCCCACTTGTGCTCTCTCTCTCAAATAAATAAATAAATTGGGTTTTTTAAAAAAGATTTTATTTGTTTATTTGAGAGAGAGACAGAGAGAGCGTGAGTGGAGGGAGGGGCAAAGGCAGAGGGACAAGCAGACTCCCCACTGAACAGGGAGCCTATCACAGGACTCGATCCCAGGACCCCAAGATCGTGACCTGAGCTGAAGTCAGACACATAACTGACTGAGCCACCCAGGCGCCCCAAATAAATAAATCTTAAAAAAAAAAATCCTCAGCAAAGTCTTAGCAAGCCAAATCCAATAGTACATTAAAAATATCATTCAATATATATACAATGGAATATTATGCAGCCATCAAAAGGAATGAGATCTTGCCATTTGCAATGACGTGGATGGAACTGGAGGGTATTATGTTGAGCGAAATAAGTCAAACAGAGAAAGACATGTATCATATGACCTCACTGATATGAGGAATTCTTAATCGCAGGAAACAAACTGAGGGTTGCTGGAGTGGGGGGTGGGGTGGGAGGGATGGGGTGACTGGGTGATAGACACTGGGGAGGGTATGTGCTCTGGTAAGCGCTGTGAATTGTGCAAGACTGTTGAATCTCAGATCTGTACCTCTGAAACAAATAATGCAATATATGTTAAGAAAAAAAAAAAAGAAGAAGAAGAAGAAGGTAGCAGGAGGGGAAGAATGAAGCGGGGGAAATCGGAGGGGTAGACGAACCATGAGAGACGATGGACTCTGAAAAACAAACTGAGGGTTCTAGAGGGGAGGGGGGTGGGAGGATGGGTTAGCCTGGTGGTGGGTATTGAGGAGGGCACGTTCTGCATGGAGCACTGGGTGTTATGCACAAACAATGAATCATGGAACACTACATCTAAAACTAATGATGTAATGTATGGGGATTAACATAAGAATAAAAAAAAATATCATTCAACATGATCAAGTGGAATTTATTCCAGGGATGCAGGGGTGGTTCAATATTTACAAATCAATCAACAAGAGAAAATGTAAAAACCATATGATCGTCTCAAAAAAATGCTTTGGTTATTCTAGGGTCTGCACTTTCATATGAATTTTAGAATCAGTTGGTTGCTACTAGAATTTTGTTTGGGATAGCTATGAGTCTACTGATCAGTTTTGGCAGATCTGCAAAGCTATATTGAGTCTTCCAATTCACAAATATATCTCTCCATTTATACAGGTCTTCTTTATCTTCTCCCAGCAGTGTTTTGTTGGTTTCAGTATATAGGACTTGAACATCGTTTGTTAGATTTATTACTTGATATATTGTTTTTTGGCATAATTGTAAATAAAAGTTTTAATGTTTTATTTTCAATTGTTTGCTGTTAGTATATAAGAATTCATTTTTAAAATTTATTATTTATTTATTATTTATTTATTGTATCTAAATGCAATGATGGATATTAACTAAACTTATTGTGGGTAATCACTTCACAATATATGTAAGTCCAGTCAACATGCTGTATGTACACTTTACGTTTAAACAGTACTACATATCAATTATATCTAAATGAAGCTGGAAGAAAAAGAAAAAAAATTTTGTTGTTTTGAAGTATAATTGACATACAATGTTGCATTAGTTTCAGGTGTATGACATAGTGATTTGACAACTCTATACGTATGCTATGCTCACCACAAGCGCGGCCACCTCTGTCACCATACAATGCTATTATGATACCACTGACAATATTCACTATTTGTACCTTTCATCCCCATTACTTATTATTGTATATATATTTATATACTTATTTTATATGCTTTTTATTTTTGTATGTTAATCTACTATCCTTTGAACTTGTTAAATTCATTTATTAGTTTTAGTAACTGTTCTATGGATTTCCTAGTATTTTCTACATAAATAGCATATCAACTGTAAATAAGGAGAGTTTTATGTCTTCCTTTCTGTGCTTTATGTCTTTTAAATCTTTTCCCTGCCTTATTGTAAATCTGATGCCTCCAGGACAATGTGGAATAGAAGTGTGGAAAGGGGGCATCCTTGTTCTCATTTTCAGGAGGGAAATGCCCTTTAAGGTAGTTTAAGGAAGTTCCTTACTTTCTTATTTTGCTAAGGTTTTTACTGTGAATGAGCACTGATGCTTTTTCTGAAAATCTTGAAGTAATCATGTGGGCTTTTTCTCCTCTATTCTATTAAAGTGATTAATTATACTGATTGATTTTTACACATAAAACCAATCTTGAATTCCTTCTGGGCTAACCCTACTTGATCACAATATATTGTCTTTTTAAAATATTGCTGAATTTGTTTTTGCTAATGTTTTGTTAAAAATTTTTACATCTGTATTATTGAGAAATATTGGCCTATAACTTCCAGCTTTTTGTAATATCTTGCCAAGTTTTAGTATTATGCTGACCTCATGAATGGGTTGGGTAGTGATCCTCCATCCTCTATTTTCTGACAATGCTGTGTAAGATGAGACTGGACTTATTACTCCCTTAAATGTTTGATAGAGTTCACCAGTTAAACAACCTTGGGCCGGAATTTTCTTTTGGGGAAAGGTTTTGATAATAAATTCAGTTAATTAAATACATAAAAGTCCATTCAGATTTCTCTGTTTTTTCCTTGTGTCAATATTAGCAAGTTGATTATTCAGGAAAATATTTTATAAATTATCAAATTTGTTGCAATGAAGTTATTAATATATTCACTTATTATCTTTTTAATGTCCTCAGGATCTATGGTAATAATTCCTTTTTCATTCCTATACTGGTAAATTATGTTCTCTTTTATCTTGGTCATTCTAGGTAGAGATTTGTCAATTTTGTTGATCTTTACAAAGAATCACCTTTTGGCTCTGTTAATTTTTTCTATGCTCTATTTTCATTTTGTTGATTATTTTTCTTTATTACTTCCTTCGCTCTGCTCTTTGGGTTTACTCTGTTGATTTTCATCTGGCTTCTTATAGAGAACTTTAGGTCAACTTTAAATCTTCTTTTTAAATATAAGCATTTAAAGTGATGTTTTCCTCTAAATACTGCTTTAGCTGCTTCCAACAAATTTTAATATGTTGTATTTTTTGTTGTCATTCAGTACAAAGCATATTGTAATTTCTCTTATGACTTTTTTCTTGACTCATGAATTATTGAGAAATATGTGGTTTATTTTCAACATATGTGGTGTTTTCGTAGATACTTATTATTATTATTATTATTTATAAATACTTGATTTATTGTCAGAGAATACAGTCTACGTAATTTTGATCCATAAACTTTACTGAGACTTGTTTATGGCACAACATATATTTTATCTTGCATTTATCATAGGCACTTGACAAGAATGTGTATCCTGCAATTGTTGGATGTAGTATTCTATAAATATCAATTAGTTTGTTTCTGATTGTGTGGTTCACATTTTCTGTATCTTTACTGATATTTCTTTCTTCGTGCTTTACATTTCCCTGATGGCTAAAGGTGTTGGTTCTTTTTGTGTACTTATTGGTTATTAATAATTTTTTAAATGTATGATATGCAGTAAGGATTGAGGTTTTATTATTTTCCCATATACATATTAAACTTCTCCAGCATGCCTTGTTGCAAAGACTTTTCTTTCTTCATTGAATTAACTGGCAACATGTAGAACATCAACTGATTTTATGTGAGGGTCTAGTTCTGGATTATCCATTCTGTGCTCTTGATCTGTATTTTTATCCTTAGGCCAATACCACACTGTTTGATTGTTGTAGCTTTACAGTATGTCTTGAGATCAGATACTGTACATGTATCTAACTATTTTCTTATTTGGTAATATTTTAGATATTCTAGGTTCCTTGCATTTCCATATAAATTTAAAAAAACAAGTTTGTCAACTTCTATCAAAAACACTTGCTAGGATTTTGACTGAGATTGTGTTGAATCTATAGTTGAATCTGGGGAGAAGTGACACCAATATTCAACAAGATACATCTTTAAATTGGTTTAGATCTTCAATTTCATTAGTATTCGCTAGTTTTCATTTTATAGGATTTATATTATTTTATGAGATATAGCTCTCTATATTTCTTATGTTCATGCTATTGTAAATGGCACTTTTTCATGTTTAAATTTTAATTTTCAGGTTTTTAATGCTTGTGTATTGGAATACAATTGGTTTCGTATGTTGACTTTGTATCCCATGGCCTTACTAAACTCATTCATAAGTTCTAGTACCTTTTCTTTAGGTTTCTTAGGATTTTCTGTGTACCCAGTCATGGTGACTACAATAGACAGCTTTATTTCTTTCTTTCCAATCTACATGCCTTTCCTTTCTTTTACTTGTCTTAGCATACTGAATAGGAACTCTAGTACAATGCTGAACAGAACATTGGAGGAAAGCATTCAGTCTTTCACTCTTAAGTATGATATTACCTGTAGGTTTTCTACAAATAGACTTTGTCAAAGTCAGGGACTTCCTTTCTGTTCCTAGTTTGAGGAGAGCTATATATTTTTTTAAAGATTTTATTTATTTATTTGACAGAGAGAGACACAGCGAGAGAGGGAACACAAGCACGGGGAGTGGGAGAGGAAGAAGCAGGCTTCCTGTGGAGCAGGGAGCCTGATGAGGGACTCGATCCCAGGACCCTGGGACCATGACCCGAGCCGAAGGCAGACGCTTAACGACTGAGCCACCCAGGCGCCCCTAGGAGAACTATATTTGTTTGTTTGTTTGTTTTGTTTTGTTTTTTAAGATTTTATTTATTTATTTATTTACGAGAGAGAGCACAAACAAGGAGGGTAGGGGCAGAGGGAGAGGGAGAGCCAACTCCCTGCTTAGCAGGGAGCCTGACGCAAGGCCTTATCCCAGGACCCTGAGATCCTGACCTGAGCCTAAAGTAGATGTTTAACTGACTGAGCCACCCAGGCACCCCCTCTATTTGTTTTTAAATCAGTCATGGAAATTGGATTTTGTTAAATGGTTTTTCTGTATTTATTAAAACTATGTTTTTTTCTTTATAAATTCAGCTAATATGATGAATTATATGGATTGATTTTTAAATGTTAAGCCAACCCAATCATGATATAGTATTTTTTTATGTATTAGTTTTTAATTTGCTAATATTTATTAAGGATTTTTGAGTCTTTCTTCACAAGAGATTTTGCTTTATACTGTTTGTGTCTTTGCCTCCTTTCAGGTTCAAGGTAATATGGGCTTCCTAAAATGAGTTAGGAAATATTCACTCTTCTTTGGTTTTCTAAGAGTTTATGTAAGATTGGTACTATTTCTTCCTTAAATATTTGATAGTGGGGTATTGTTTTAACAGATGTCAGAAACCAATATAATGAAATACATACTACATGAACATGTAAATGAAAAATAACATTCTAATTATATAATATAAAGTACAGATCTTATAGATCTTAATATATTAAAATAACTTATATTCTCATCAGATATTTTCTTAGATCAGAATACAACTTGTTCCAATTTCTCCTATAATTAGAGGAGGCCACTCCACTAATAGCAGATATCTTTGAAAAATTACTGAGAGAGGAAGAGAAAGAAAAGCAATAGACTTCACGTTTACTATTCTGTGGCCCTATATACATAAACAGTTAGTTTTATGAGCCATTCAAACCAAGTTCAGGTCTGAAAGGGAAGGATATTTCAGTGAAATTATCCTAATTCCATCTCCCCATCATGCCTCCTATTCTAAATACATCAAACCTATATAAACTGAAAGATTATCATCTGTCAACATTAATAATGAAGGCAGAACCAGGGATGCAAGAAAGGATGAACATAGGACCAGTATTTCTTATAGGTAATTCTTTTTATACTTTATGCAGAAAATGAAGGAGTGTATAGAGAAATTAGGTAGGTTATACATTTGGGGTTATTATTCAAAGAAAGAAATTTTTATTATTCTAGTTTATTATAATAATTTCTATGTCATAATTTAATACTTCTTTTGCTATTTTTTTTTTAGTTAAATATTGAACCTCTAACAAATTTTGTCCAAATAACTAAGGCTGCCATTAAGAGAGAATGAGTGCTGGGGATAATGTGTTCTTGAAGAATATTTGAAAATTCCAAATAAAAAGAACACTGGCTATTATTATTAGTTTTATTTTCTTCCCTTCCTAATATCTACAAGTACATAAAAATTTCTTGTAGGTTTTTTTTTTTTTGGCGGGGGGAGCAAATAGTGAGGCAGAGATGTAACTTTTATAAAAAAGGAAATAGTGGAACAATAAACCCAACTTCAAAGTTTCCTGTCAGGGGTGCCTGGGTGGCTCAGATGGTTAAGCATCTGCCTTCGCTCAGGTCATGATCTCCAGATCCTTGGATCAAGCCCCACGTCAGGCTGCCAGCTCAGCGGGAAGTCTGCTTCTCCCTCTCCCTCTGCCTCTCCCCGCTGCTCGTGCTCTCTCTCTGTCTCTCTCTCAAAATGAATAAATAAAATCTTAAAAAAAAAAAGTCTCAAAGTTTCCTGTCAATGTTGAGGCTTCCAGTAGGCTTCATATAGTTTGCTTTGAAAGAAACGGATGTGCTAGTGTTCAGAGCTTTAGAGCTGGCAAAGTGCTCAGATGGCAAATTTCATGTAGAAAACTTAACATCTAATTTCTGCCTGGTGTCCTGCCCTTCGCAGTACATTGGAGCCATACTACGTTAAAACACAAATGTCATGCAAATAGTTGGGCCAGCAGCTCTGGGAAACAAATACTGTCTTATAAAACAGTACACCCTGTATGCTTTGATCATCATTCATTAACATGGTTTCCAGTGAGAGTGACATTTCCATCTGATGCAGAGCGTAAAGCAGATCCTACATAAAATCCCCTTCCCCGGTTCTGCACCTGGTTTCCCCTCCCCCCTTCCTTGCCAGCCCCTCCACAGTGAAGGGCGGCCCAGGCCTGGTTCTTGTCACTAGCCAGGCTACAGCGTCAAATCCCAGGTCTGTGTTCTGGTTCCCCTCTGGGTCTTACTAGAAGTTTATCGACAAAACACAGGCTCCTCATAATCTGTTTGAAAAGCCCACTGCGTTCAACAGGAAGATAGGATCATCCTATAGTGGTGAACACTGTTCTGTGTGTTGTCATTGTGGAGAAAATGTTCTACAAGTGTGTGTATGGAGAGAAGTGGAATTGGGGAGGTGGGATGTTTTCACTCTACCAGTGAAACAACCTCATCTCTGCCAAAAACCTAAGATCCGGTCCCCTTTGGGGAACTCTCTCTCCAGGTTTTACCCTGGAAACCATCTGCTCTTTCCGTGAGTATTGGCTCCCCAGGGAAATCCAGGCCTCTCAAAGTTTTGGCCTCACGTCTGGGGGAATTCCATACCCAAGCCAGCCAAGACTTGGCTTGTCCTTCTTGGAGAGAAGATTTTGTGGATCTAGCATTTGCATGTGCTTGTCCTTTGGGCTAAAAATTATCCAGAGATGTAACTGAACTTTCTAATTATGCAAATAAATACTAAATATTCTCTTTCTTTCTCATGCACGCTCTCTTTTTATTCAAAGAAGGTCATTATCATAGAGTATAAATAGTGCCTGGATTTGTTTCAGTTCTGCTAATTACCACATAACCTGGGACAAGTTGTAGATGAAATTTAGATACTGAATGGGCTGAATTCAATAGGATGTGAGCAACAACAACAACAAACCAAATAAAATGACTTATTCTTGTTCACTGCTATCTCTTCAAACTTACTCTGTGGGCTGGATCTTGGCAGAATCTTTCCAGTATACTCAGATAATGCAAGTCATTTTTATGCATAATCAGAGTCTCATCCCAGGACTAAAAATGTCATAATCACTGCTCCTTATTCTTTTTACTACAACCAGACCTAATCTTACCCTGGTACCCCAGCTTGCTATTGCTCTAGGCCTAAAAGTCTAGAATGGTGGGAGGGAACTCTTGGCTTTTCTCTTTACCTTATTTTTCTCCTCCTTTCACTATTTTTAGGCCTTCTCTGGGTCCATCAGGGTTGGAGGTGGAAAGTAAGGAGAACAGGTAAGCAACAGGAAATATATTACTTCACGGGCATGGACGTAATCTGTGATGGAACCCTCTGAGTGTGGCAGTGTGCCAAAGCTGATTCTTCCTCTAATGGGATGTTTCTGTGTGTTCTTCAATGATATCCCCAATGGATTTCTCCAGTTGCAACTTCCTTGATGCTTACTTGTTGCTTGTTGCTTGCTGGCTGCTTAAAATTCTTCCCTCAGCCTCTGAGCATGTGACAGTCTTCTCTTTCATTGGGCTCACACCTCCATCCATGCAGTTTATTTTGGGTGGAGGGTGGAATTCAAAGTAGCTCCATATTGCCTCTCTCTCATGTGGCCCATATCTGATCCACAGGAAAAACTCATCCATCCTTGTCCTGCCATGCTGTTGATAAAAAAGAGTTTTTTATTCCCAAGGTAGTTCTCTTTCACTCTGCTCTATTGTACTGGGCCAATCTATCTCCAGTTTCTCTTGCCATCCTTATGCTTCCAGACTGCAGGATAATAGGTCAACCCCACAATGTAATTCCCTTGAAGCCCTCTTTCTTATTTAGATTAATAGGGAGGAGGAAGGAATCCTTTTACCCCATAGGAGTGGAAATCCAAAACATACCAACAGCTATCTCCAGAGTAATCCTCTTTCCCAGCCATTTCAGCTTCAACTCTTTATATCTTCAAGGTAGATGATGGTTCAAGATTTGAAAATCAGGTCCATATAACTCCAAACCCTGTGCTCTGAATAAGGAGGTAATATATATTACATCATTATAGATTAATAGAACTCTATAGCTCTCAAAATGGAAATTACAATTGATGGGGAACATAGCCTTATGATTAGATTCAGGTTAGGCATTTTTGGCAGGTAGGTCACAGAGGTAATATTGTATCCTTCTCATTGCATCATATCAGGAGGCAAATGACGTCTATTTTGCCTACTATTATGGAGGTGAACTTTGAGTACTAAGTAATGTCGGCCAGGTTTCTTCCCTATAAAGTTACTATTTCTCCTTCATAATTAATAAATTTCATGTGGTTGATATTTTGAACTATGTAAATATCCAAATTCTTGTCAAACTTTCACTCACTTATTTCAGAATCTAATGATGATTCTTGCCTAAAACAATTATTTCTATATTAGTTGCCAAATAATGGTAAATCCATATGTTTTTAATAAATTAGTATATAAAGTAAAGAAGTGACAACATAAGGAAAAAAAAGAGAAACTGAAAAAAATACCAGGGAGATTTTAAAAAGAACCAAAGACAATGACCAGAAATGAAAGATAGCATCATTAAAATTAACAAGTCAATGGATGAATTAAATACATATTAAATATAGCTGAAAAGAGAATTAACATGGACCTGTGAATTTATTCAGAATCCACTCCATTGAGTTAAAGAGATGGAAAATTTAAAAGCAGACTAAGGAGACTTGGAGGATAGAATGAGAAAGCTATAACCTAAGTTTAGCAGATGTTTCAGAAGGAAATAAGGAAAGAGATGTAATTTTCAAACAGAGAGTGGCTGAGAATTTTCCAAAATGAGATTAATCCTCAGACTCAGAAAAATGTAAGAAGCAAAATAAATAAAATTAAATCCACACTAGAAAGACCTTAGAGAAACTGCAGGACATCAAAAACTAAAAGAAATTTAAAGGAAAACAAACTCTTAAAAAAGGACAGTTTGGCTACAAATATTGAAAAGTCAACTGACAGCAAACTTATAGGCAACAACAGAAATCAGAAGACAATGGAATAATATTTTCCACCTGAGAGAAAATTACTGTCAACATAGAATTTTATATCTAGCTAAATAACCATTTAAGTAAAAAGTTATGTTATATAAAGTACTTAAGTAAGAAGTGAAATTATATAAAGACTTTAAGACAAAAAATATTACAGTTTACTATTTACAATTTCTCCTTTAAAAAATTTAAGTCTATGGAAGGTAGAATTCTAAAATGGTCCCATGACACTCACCCTCCCTGTTGTAAACAGACCTTCTACTAGTTATTCAATCAAACAATCATCTAGGTACTGCTGTGAAAAGATTTTGCTGATATATTGACCTTCTAAAATCAGTTCGTCTTAAAAGAGGGGGAGTACCACATAAGTCATTTAAATCTGGGCCTAGCGAGCAGAGACAGCAGAAGTCAGAGAGAGTCAAAGTATGTGAGGGTATATAGAGAAGGCCACATGGCAAGGGACTGTGGACCACTTCAAGGGGCTGAGAGTGACCCCTGGTCAACATCTACCAATAGAATTGGAATCTAAGTTCTGTAACCACAAAGAACTGAAATCTGACAATATAATGAATGACCTTAGAAGCAAATTCTTTCCTAGAGCCTCCAGAAAATAGTGCAGCCCTGATTTCAACCTTGTAACAAACTGAACAGAGGCCCAAGCTTTTACCTATATCTGGACTCCTAATCTACTGAAACAGATAATAGATGAATGTTGTTTTATTTTTTTTTCAAGATTTTATTTATTTATTTGAGAGAGAGAGAGAGAGCATGAGCAGGGGGGAGAGGAAGAAGCAGGCTCCCTGCTCAGCAGGGAGCCTGACATGGGGCTTGATCCCAGGACCCCAGGATCATGACCTGAGCCCAAGGCAGATGCTTAACCATCTGAGCCACCCAGGCGCCCCTGTGTGTTGTGTTAAACCACTAAGTTCATAGTAATCTGTTACGCTGCCATAAAATAACAATCAGTATATTTTAAGAAGATGGAAACTCAAGATATAAAAAGCAGTGAGTAACTCTAACCAAGCCCTGACTGTGTTAAGAAATATAATAATAGTAACAATGGAGCCCTACAAAGAGGTCAGAAATAAAATATTAGCAAAAATTATATTTGAAACAAAAAGATGATCAGAGTCAAAAGTTGGAACTTGTTTTGGAAGAGGCTAAAGATATTGATTAACTTCAGATTATGTAAAATCAGGTATTCATGTTAAAAATATAAGGCAGCCACTAAAAATCATAAATAGAATATATAACTTTTCTTTCTGCTTCATTCTAGGTAATTTCTTTGATTTATTTTTCATACTACACATTCTCTTTTTAGCTGAGTCTAATCTGCTTTTTATCCTTATCGAGGTTTATTTTGTATTGTTCACATTTTTTCTTTGCACCATCTAATGAATTTACCAAAGAAAGATGTAGGGTGTGTTTATTATTACTCTATCATGATGTTTAATGTAGAAAATTATGAATACAGAGAAAATCACAAATAGGGGCACCTGGGTGGCTCAGTCGTTAAGCATCTGCCTTCGGCTCAGGTCATGATCTCAGGGTCCTGGGATCGAGCTCCACCAGGATCCCTGCTCAGCCCTACATAGGGCTCTTTGCTCAGCCTGCTTCTCCCTCTCCCTCTGCTGCTCCCCCTGCTTGTGCTCTCTCTGTGTCTGTCTCTCTCTCTCTGTGTCAAATAAATAAATAAAATCTTAAAAAAAAAAAGAAAATCACAAATAAATCAACTGCCATAATTCACCATTATTAGCATTACTATATCCCTTTGCTGGCATACATATATGTTTAATATGTTTATACACACACACACACACACACCCTCTTATAATAGATATAGAAATCATACTTTTGTTAGGTAGCATAGTGTAATAGTTAAAAACATGCACTTTGAAGTCATAGAGACTTGAGTTCAAGTCTACTTCACCATTTATAAGCTATGTGTACTTGGGTAAATTATTTAGCCTTCTGAGCCTCAATTTCTTTATCTGTTATATGAACAGGATGATAATAATACTTTCCTCATAGAATGGCCATTAACTATTAAATTTCAATGACAATTTTTAATTCTTAAGATGTCCTTTTTCAAATACTCTTGTTCTTATAGTGCTTTGTAATTTCATAAAGATCCCTATTTCCTTACTTTGTCTCTTTAATCATTTTAAATATATTTATTTTATAGGGTCTTTTGGGTAGTTCTGACTTCTCAGGTTCTTGGGCTGCAAATACTTCTTTTCGTGTGTTATTTCTCTACCATCTAATGGATAGTTTCTTTGCGTAGTCTGCATTTTTTTTTTTTCATGAGTAGATCTTTGGTCTTTTTCTAGGTGCTAAGTCCTTCTGGTCCATGGCTTCACGGGCTCACATGAGTATCATTATGTCTACTCCCTTCACTCTTTTTTTTTTCTTTTTTAAAGATTTTATTTATTTGACAGAGAGAGAGAGAATGCACAAGTAGGGGGTGCTGCAGAGGGAGAGGGAGAAGCAGGCTCCCCACTGAGCAAGGAGACACAGGGCTCAATCCCAGGACCCTGGGATCATGACCTGAGCTAAAGGCAGACGCTTAACTGAACCACCCAGGCGCCCCTACTGTTCACTCTTAATTCTAGCATGTGTAGGTTTTGGGGGTTTTTTTTTGCTTGCTTGGCTGTATATTTAAGTTATTTTATCCTCCATTTCTACGTGTTTGTTATCAAAACTATAGGAAATCATCTCCATTAGTAAAATTTTAGACATGGCTACCAAAATTGGGAAAAAATTTAGAGTAGACACTTAACCGTGCAGCACGCTCAGATGATATCATACAAGCACCAATCGTTTCTATCAAAGTGAAAGGCTGGCCTTGATTTACAAACATGCTGAGTGATCAGCTCCCCTTTCCTGAATCGAAAGCATACACGTCACTATATTAGTTAGGCAATGCACTCTCATTTATTATATGAACTGCAGGGAATAATAAGGAAGGGACTCAAGATGTTTGTGGAGGTCAGGAGAGAAAGTATAGAACACGAGCCAACTATTGTTATAGAGTTCTGAATAAATCAAGAACTTGTGGGTGAATGTGCCTTGGAGCTTTAACATATGACATATTTCCTCTGACTCTTCCCCAGAGAGCAATACTTAGTGAGCTGTTAAGAGAAATGATCAAAAGTATTAGAATCACTTTGTGACAACATGCAATTTTACAAGATACTTTTGTACTAGAAATGTGTACTAGTGTAATAACTGTATTACATTATATACTAACAACTGTTGACCAATAACAAAGCTTTCTATGATGTAGAAACAAACAAAAAAAAAGCAATATAATCCACATGTACTGGATAGTTGTAACATTACAATAAAGACAAATTACTAAAAAATCTTAAATGATGAATCTGAAAATTATAGTGCAATTCAAACAGACATTTCAGGTTTACCCTGAGCCTGAAATAGTCCCTAATGGTGGTATTTTGCTCTTCAGTTTGCAAACACGCCTCATCGCATCATTACAGTATGCAAATTTCAAGTTAGAAGCCTTATCTGGAGCACAAAAATTACACTGAAGACTTTAGACAATCAATCCCAGACATCCCAGAAAGACCTTTTCTTAGGCAACATTAACATTAGATGCAATTATATAGAATCTAATTTACTTTCTAGCAAGATTGGGAAATGATCTGGCTTGGTGGAAAACTTGGCTGTTATCAGGCATACTACACTTAGTTTTATTCCCCTAAAGGGCCTTACCAGGAGGTCAAATAGGAACAAAACACATTTTTTACCAACATGCTAAGAGATCACTTTTTCCTCCCTTCCTGCTCTGCCAAGATTCAAACCCTAATACTGGCACATTACTTAACCTCTCCATGCCTGTTTCCTCATCTAAAAATCTGAGTATTACCTATGTCATGTGCTGACTGTGAGGATTCTATGGCTAAACTATAGTTTGCTATTATCATTATATTATGATATTATCACATTTATCATTAGATCCTCTGGAAAATATTAAAATGATAATGATGATAATGAGACTTTCTATGAGATGCATCTTTGGGTACTTACGTTGTATTAGGCAATTTATATTCATTATATCTTGTTTTCCTAACAATAACCTAGAGGAAGCACTTTGATCCCCATTTTACATATGATGAAGATGTGGTTCAGAGAAGTTAAAGAACTTAACTCTGAGCACACAGCCAGCATGTTGATTTGAAACAAAATCCTTCCGTCACCAAAAGGCCCATGCTCTTTATACTATTTCTACGGATCCAAGGACAATGCAAACTGAATGTGGAAAGGATCCTGGCCACTTCTATTTCCCTGAATGGAAAGCAAGTCTAGGTAGTGTGGAGCAGGGAACCTACATATAGCTATTTATTGGAAAGGGGACTGGAAGGAGTCTCGGCTCTTCCCCTGACAGGCTGTGTGGTTTTTGTGAGTCATCTCACCTCTCTGATCCTCATTTCCTCATTGGTGGAAAGGGGAACTTAGACTAGACTAGTGTACCTATCCATTTCATTTCTCTGACTCTCGGTTTCCTTGTCTATGAAACAAGAATATAGGCTTGGCTGCCCAGGGAAATTTGGGAGATAAAAGTGACTTTTAAAGTGTGTTCTAGTTACCTATTACTGCAGAAAAAAACCACCAAAACAATGACTTTGAACAATAACCAATAACCACGAATCATTTTGATAATGAATCTGGGTTTTGGTAAGACCCAGTCAGACAATTTTTTTTCCTCAGGGTCTGTCACGGAGTTGAAATCAGACAGTGACCAGGGCTTCGCTCACCTCTAAATCGTCTTCACTCACAGTGCCTGGGCTGAAATGAATCAAACATCTGGTGAGTGGAGGAGATGGAGCTGTTTCTTTCTTTCCATATGTCTTCATTCCATGTAGATGCTCCACAAGGCAGCCTTGGGATAGCCAGGCTTCCTACGTGGGAGCTTAACTCCAACAGTTAGTATCCTAAGAAAACTACATGGGAGCTTAACTCCAACAGTTAGTATCCTAAGAAAACTACGTGGGAGCTTAACTCCAACAGTTAGTATCCTAAGAAAACTACGTGGGAGCTTAACTCCAACAGTTAGTATCCTAAGAAAACTACGTGGGAGCTTAACTCCAACAGTTAGTATCCTAAGAAAAATGAGCAGAAGAAGCACAGCCGTTTCTAACCTAAACCCCAAAGTTACACACCATCACTGCCACTGCACTGTATTCATTAAGGCAGTTACCAAAGTCCTCCTCGGGTTCCTAGGTGGGGACACAGACTCCATCTCTTCATAGAAGGAGTGTCAAAGAATTGCAGACATCTTTTAAAACCACCACAAATTGTTATAAAGCAGAGGTATTATTACTAATTTTATCCAGCTGCAGCTCATTCTCTCAGGGGATTATTAACAGCAAGTTTAAAACATTTCATATCGAGTGCATTCTAAAGCTGCCTTCTCCAAATGTTCTCAGGAAACATCCACCAACTTTTATATTAGGCAAAGTAAAACACAACCTGGAAAGAAAATTCTTGTAAAAACACTACTAAGTGTGATGCTATTTCAAGCCAAGTACATTTTTTAAAGCCCATCGGCTGAAAAAAGATTATTCTCTATTTTTTTCTGTCTGTTAACATGGATAATACAGAAGTGACTGTAATAAGCATATTGGGTCATTTGGTTACTTTTGCAAATGTTAATGGTACTTTGAACTATGCTAAGTGATGTAGGCCTTTTAGCAAGGAGGTATGCAGCCTGTGGAGGAAGAATGGTGGGATGTCTGATTTCTCCTAAGCTAACAGAGTCTTAGAAGGATAGCAGCCCCATCACTCCTTAAAGATGAAGTCCTGCTGAGAAGTGTACTTGACCACCTCAGGCTTTCAGGGAGTTATCTGCTTATCCAATACTGAAATCCAGGTCTTTTAACTCATTTCAGTGTTCATTCTATTATCATGCAGTTTCTCAAGATCACTGCGAAGCTTGTGTGATTTTCTGCTTGGGTATAAAATGCACTGAGAAGTTGAATAGCTTTGGATAGTGATTACATAATAAATGCTATGCTGATTAAGCCCATCCCTATCAAACTGACACACCTTTTCAGTAGTGCTAAGTTCTTTTATCTTAGAAGTAAATAAATCAGTAAATATCCCCAATTTCTTTCATTCACTGCTATAGTTTCCTTTATCCACAATTCATAAATTTATCTAAACCCTTCTGGAATCTACAGTTGACTCTTAAAAACATGGGGGTAAGGGGTGTCGACTGCCCACACCTTTGAAAATCTGCATATAACTTTCAATTTCCCCACAACTTAATTACTAATAGCTAATGTTGACCAGAAGCCTTGCCAATAACATAAGCTGTCCATTAATTCATATTTTGTATGTTATATATATTATACTATATTTTACAGTAAGGTGAGCTAGAGAAAAGAAAATGTTAAGAAAATCATGAGGAAGAGAAATTACATTTAGAGTACTCTATGTACTGAAAAAAATCCGTGTTGTTTGGGGGTGAAACTGTATTTATTTTTTAAGCTTGCATAAGTTCTGGGGACAATCACTCAGTTCTAGAACTCCATGTTCTTTAACTTAAAATGAACTATTTAAAGCTACAGGGTACCTATAAAGTTCCTGATGCTCACTGAGCTTTTCTCTCTATATAATAAATAGAGATAATATAAAAAGGTACAAATTTTTAAATGAGAGATTCTGTGTCCTTAATTATTTTTTAATCCATTCCAACTACAAGTTTTCTTTTTATACACATCCTGTACAGAAATGTATTTTTATGTTCTACTTTTGTATATATTGTGATGCATATAGAGACAGCACTACATTGCATGGGTACCACTCTTCTCCCTTTCTATGCTCCATCATGTAGCCCAAACACAGTTTTACAATCCTTCTCAACACAGTGCCCTAGGTAAGCACTATTAGGTGACTAGAACAGGCCCATAATATGAAGCCCCTTTGAGACTTGTATCAATGCTATAGAGTAGCCATGTGCTAATATCCTCAGTCTTTGAGACCCTGATAAAATAACAGTAAAGCAATTTTTAAAAAAATACAACAGAATAATACTATAAGGATAGAGGAACGGTACAAAAGCCATGAACAGCTGAAACTTGTCAATAAAATTTTTGGAAAACAGAAAAATAGAGAAGTGGTATCTGAGCGCGCAGAGTAGGTGAAGTGATAGCCTAGAATACACAGAGACAGACAGACATCGAGAAAGCAAGTCCATGTTCCTCCAGCACTCTGGAGAGGCTCATGACTTGGGACTTGGAGCTAAAGAAAAGGGTACTGATTTAAATTCTGTATATGGTGCCTTTAACCTTCTATATCCCCATGGCACAGAACTCCCAGAAGCTAACCATTGCTCTTCTCATTCCCTTTTTCCATTTTGTGAAATTTCAGAGCACCAGGAATAAAGATCCTGAAAACTTCCAGAGACAAACAAAAGAAAACTACAAATGATATGGAAAGAGATTGGCATCAGAATTCTCATCAGCAGCTACAGATAGAAGAAGATATTGGATAATGCCTTTAAAAATATATATCCAGATACAACTCAGATCCAAAAGAAACAACACAGCAAGGGGCACCTGGGTGGCTCAGTCAGTTAAACATCTTGGGGTCCTGGGATCCTAGGGTCCCTCAGCAGGGAGTCTGCTTCTCCCTCACCTTCTTCCTCTGTCCCTTCCCTCCCCACTGCTTGTGCACGTGCTCTCTGTCTTTCTCAAATAAATAAATAAAATCTAAAAAAATCCCAACACAACAAAATCATCAAACAACAGAAGAAAAATTACTCTCAACCTAGAATTCTTTACCTGAATACATCAAATGCTAGATTAGAATAAAACACCTGAGGGGCGCCTGGGTGGCTCAGTTGGTTGAGCGACTGCCTTCGGCTCAGGTCATGATCCTGGAGTCCCTGGATCGAGTCCCGCATCGGGCTCCCTGCTCAGCAGGGAGTCTGCTTCTCCCTCTGACCCTCCCCCCTCTCATGTGCTCTCTCTCTCCTCTCATCCTCTCTCTCAAATAAATAAATAAAATCTTTAAAAAAAAATAGAATAAAACACCTGAAATTAAAATTTCAAAATGTCTACTTGTCATATACCTTATCTTAAGAAGATATCATGTTCAGTTAAGTTGCAGGATACAAAACCAATAAATAAAATTCAGTTGTGTTTTTTTACGCTAACAATAGACTATCAAAGAGGAATTTTAAAATACCATTTACATCAAAAAGAATTAAATACCTAGGAACAAATTTAAATAAGGAGGTACACTGTGTACTGAAAACTATAAGACATTGATAAAAGGAATTGAATACACAAATGAATGGAAAAATATTCTGTGCTCATGGACTGGAAGAACTGATATTGTTAAAATGTCCCTACTATCCAAAGCAATCCACAGAGTCAGTGCAATCCACAGATTCAATGCAATCCCTATCAAAATCCCAATGGCATTTTTCACAGAAATTTTAAAACTTCTCAAATTTGGGATGCCTGGATGGCTCAATCAGTTAAGCATCTGTCTTGGGCTCAGGTCATGATCCCAGGGTCCTGGGATCAAGTCCCACATCGGGCTCAGCGGGGAGCCTGCTTCTCCCTCTGCCTGCTCTGCCTGCCACCCCCCTGCTTGTGTTCTCTCTCTCTGACATGAATAAATAAAATCTTTAAAATAAACAAATAAATAAATAAAATAAAAATCCTAAAATTTGTCTGGAATCACAAAAGACCCTGAATAGCCAAACTAATCCTTAGAAGAACAAAGCTGGAACATAACACTTCCTGATTTTAAACTGTATTACAAACCTATAGTAATTAAAGCAGTATGGTATTGACACGAAAAAAGACATACAGATCAACGGAACAGAACAGAAAGACCATAAATAAACCATAACAGGGGTGCCTGGGTGACTCAGTCGGTCAAGTGTCCAACTCTTGATTTCGGCTCAAGTCATGATCTGAGGGTTGTGAGATCGAGCCCCACATCAGGCTCCTTGCTCAGCGGAGAGTCTGCTTCTTCCTCTCCCTCTGCCTCCTCCCCCTTGCTCATGCTCTGTCTCTGTCTCTCTCTCAAACAAATAAATAAAATCTTTACAAAATAAATAAATAAATAAATAAATTGGGAAAACTGGACAGCCACAGGCAAAAGAATGAAACGATCACTAGCTTACACACTATACAAAAATCAACTCAAAAGAGATTTAAGATTTGAACATAAAACCTTAAACCATAAAATGCTAGAAGAAAACATAAGCAGTAAGCTCCTTGACACAGGTTTTAGCGATAAATTTTTGGCTATGACACCAAAGGCAAAGGCAAGAAAACCAAAAATAAAGAAGTGGGACTACATCAAACTACAAAACTGTTGCACAGTAAATGAAATCATCAACAAAATGAAAAGGCAACCTATAGAATGGGAGAAAATATTTGAAATAATAATCTGATATGAGGTTAATATCCTAAATATATAAAGAACTCATACAACTCAATCACAAAAACAAAAGCAAAAATAAACAAAAAACCCCCACCAAACAATCTGATTTAAAATTGGCTAGAGGAACTGAATAGACCTTTTTCCAAAGAAGATATACAAATGGCTAACAGATATATGAAAAGATGCTCAGCATCACTAATCATTATAGAAATGCAAATCAAAACCATAATAAGGTCTCTACCACTCACACCTGTTAGGGTGACTATTATTAAAAGGGAAAAAAAAGAAATGTTGGCAAGGATGTGCATAAAAGAGAACTCTTGTACACTGGTGGGAATGTAAATTGATGCAGCCACTTTGGGGAACAGTATGGAGGATCCTCAAGAAATTAAAAATAAAACTACCATATGATCCAGCAATCTCACTTCTGGGTACTTATCCAAAGGAAAGGAAAACAGAATATTGAAGAGGTCTGCATTCCCAAGTTCACTGTAGCATTATTCACTACAACAAAGGTAAAAACCTTTTGTCCCCATTCTCCACATTGATAAACTTGATTAGCTCTGGGGGTCCAGATCATTCTGATGAATGAGGATTTCCACAGTTCTGCAGAGGACTGGAAGAAACATGGATTTCATCTAGATATTGCACAGCATTAAGCTTGATAAAGGAATAAAGGTATATACAATTATTTGAGCAGTCTGTCTTTTGCTATTTCGGCATTTCTATCCATTGTGATCAAAGGAATAAAAATAGGATCTGCCCATATAGGGTAATTCTCTAAGTATGGCAAATCCAACAACACACAATGAAGTAGAGAAATGAAAAGTGAAATATTATTCATATAACCCAACAAATCTCACCAAACAAAACCCACCAAACACCTTTTCTAGAGCAAAGAATGGGGTTTGCACTACATTCATCAAACCAGACTATCCTGCCACACTCATTAAACCACCTAGGTTATTTTTCATTTCTCAGTGTTGAATATATAATATGTAGTGTGTGATAAGGTAACATGAGTAGAAAAGGCTTCATTCCAACTTTTCAAAACTCTGATATCTTTTGTGGAAAGAACTAAGCAAATCATGCTCTCTTCTGTGCAGGGCATAGGGAATAGTGGCCCACCCTCCTCATCATGTACTGAAGGCTGAAATTAATCACTTCTTAGATCTACAAAGCTTGTCTAGCACTCAGACAGCCTTGCCCTGAACATATATGCACTTAATAAATATTTCTGGATGATGTTTAAAGCTCCTAAAATAAAGTGCTAAATAACAACAATCATAAACCTTGGCAGTGTGCCTT
Organism: Neomonachus schauinslandi; assembly: GCF_002201575.2. NCBI lineage: Eukaryota > Metazoa > Chordata > Mammalia > Carnivora > Phocidae > Neomonachus > Neomonachus schauinslandi. The sequence continues at coordinate 60,900,258 of NC_058406.1, forward strand.
ATTAGCACATCTTCAACTGTTACATGAGCAACCCTAAGCGAAAATTAGCTCATGGGGCCCCTCTAAATACTCTGCTAAAAATAAGCTTCATCATCTCTCATTTCAATGTTTATGAGGTCACAAGCATCTCATACACTCCATCCAAGTGCTGGTCATGTCAATTCCTTTGAGCTCAGGAAGTTGGCATCTAAAATAAAATGCCAATATTTAGATCCTAATGAATTCCAGGAAATACATTAGGTTTTCCCTTCAGGACTGAAAAACACATGGAGCTTTCAGCTTTTTATGCAAAAATCCAAGTATAAATCAATATAGTAGGAAGTATTTAGCAATGATTTTCTCTTCTGATATTTTTAAATCACCTGCCTGCTACCTGCTTGAAGACTTAGGATGGAGCCTTGTGTTTGACGGAGGTTTAACGCACATTTGTTGCTATTGCTATAAATGCCAGAGTCCATAACCAAAAAATTAGAAAGGATCTTAGACACGCCCATCTCCTAGTATAGTTTTGAGAGTTAACAGAAGTAAAATAAGTACAAAGCATAGCATATTGTAAAGTTCAAAATGTTAGTTTCTAGTACTATCACCCGTCATATGCTCAAAACACTCATCTCTTAATGATCCCTTTGCATCATTTTGGTTTCTCAAAACATTTTTTTCCTCAAGAGTAAGTCATTTAACTTTCTTCAAGTAGAACATTTTAGCTTCCCTCCAATGTCTAAATGACTATGCCTGAATTAAACTTCCTTCCCTTTTTCCTTAGAACATGACTCCACTGTAGGGATGGCTTGAAATATCAACCCTCAGCAACCCCAGCCAAATGCCAACCCGATTCCTTGGATGATAAGTAGACATCACTGGCACATCAGAACTCATGTGTGGCCACAGGTCAGCATCAAGTTCCGTGGTTTGATGCCAAAGGCTTCCCAAAAAGGGAGTTAGGGCGCCTCATCTGACTCATTCCAACCACGTCACCTTCTTTCGTTAAAATGTCCTAAGGATGTCAGTACCTTCTTCTCCATTATTAATGACCCATGATTCATCAGTCTCCAAGACCTGTTACTAAATTAATCTGAATTAAGTTAGATGCCCTTATTTAACGGAGGTCCCATGGGTTCAGAGCTGGTTTGAGAAAAAGTAAAATATCAATTCCACATTCTTATAAATATTCAGGTTCACATATTTTCATCTACAGTTCATCTTGTTAATGTCAGCCTTCATAATTTATTGACCATGTAAAAATATTTTAGCATGGAAAGTGGAGAAAATGAGTGAGAATAAATCTTTCAGTGCTCTTCAACAAGCCACAGTCCAGTCCAGAAGACCTTCATTTTTAATTTTGCATTCAAGTGCCAGTTGAGACAAATTGGTTAACAGTTCATCATGGGAGCAATTCCAGAGCTCATTCATTTAGACTCTAAGGACTTTTCAGCATCACCAGAGGCAGCCAGCACATAGTTGGTGACCTCAGGAAGAGCACAATACTTGGAGATTTAGAAAAACTACAATATATGCTTCAGTCCTTAAAATTCATCATCTAATTTCCTCTATCTCCTTTCCACTGGGTAAGAAACATCTGTCAACACATGTGCCATCGGCCTATTATTCTTCCTAATGTGGTTATTGAGTTTGACTCTCTACACCCCGACAGAGAGGAAAGACATTCTGACACATTCACCAGCACCATGGGGTAATGTAAAATATGCAAGGGTTAAACAATCACTTACCCCTTCCTCCCATCCCTATGACTCTACCTAGAGGGAAAACTATGCCTTATTTTAAATAACATTACCCTTTCCCATAATCCTGTATACTAGGAATTTACATTATAAGAGTTCACTTTATTATTTTTTTTCTAACAGAACAACATATGTTATGCTTACATTTGAAAGCAATCTCGGAAAATAGGCCTGCATGTGAATGCAATTGGCTGCGAGTTCACATTTCCCCTAGACAAAACTGTGAGCAAAACACATGTTTTCCCATCTAAGTTAGAAGATGGAAAATGATGCGTTATTTTTTAGGCTTTTGTGGCATGCATTTTAAAATCAATGCATATTTCTTCATGCACATTTTCACAAAAGTCAGTGTTGATACATCCATCAGATCTGATGTGTTCAATCCCTTCAGCACCTGGAGAACTTGCACTCTTGAAAATATTTCTTCCTGAGAATTGTAATTCTTTTTGATGAGTGATAAGTGAGAAAGAGTACCCTCCATCTTCGTGTCCTACAAAGGAATAAGAACGTTCTTACATGCTTGCTCTTAGTCCCAGGTAAATCAAAGAATGGCTGTTTTGCTCACTGGTACACAAAGTAATCTCTCCAGGTCCTCACAAAACTCAAGAAAAAACTGAAGCTAACTTGGCACTAACATGTTATAGGTGACATCGGATAATGTGGTACAAGCAGGAATGACCCAATCACAAATACATTGCAAATAAATCAGAAGAGATCATTATTTAGTCAGAAAAGTACTCTTTTTCCCTTGTGGTTAGTAAAAAAAGAAAGGCTTCTTCTAAAATTCTATTTTTTTAAATAAAATTTAGCTAGAAGAGGGAAATTGTAGGCCCTCATTTTTGCTATACACATTTAAGAATAAGGTTACCGGGAAGCCAATCAGACACTGATTGGAAAGGAGAGAAAAAAGGACATGCCCCACGAGTAAAGTAATCTATTCAATATTAGGAATGGCAGGATGCCAACAATAGATGTGTATAGAGAGTGACTTCCCCCAATTTATGAAGAAGTGGTAGAGGTAAGCAGGCCGTATACTATTTGTTGTAAGATGTGTGGAGTTTTATCTTTACTTCTTTCAAGTACATGATTGATTTTCAAACAGGATGGGCAGAAAAACTATCCACTGAGCTGAGAATATAAAGAAAGTTGGAACATTTTACTCACTTACTCAGTATCTGAGTAATTTAAGAAGCAGTGGCTCTTAAAATCAAGAGCAAAATTTTATTTTGTAATATGCTGTCAGAATCAATGTACCTTTATTCAGCTTTCTGCATATCATTTCTCATGCCTTTGGCTAAGACCAAATGTAGCATTTGTAAGTTAAATGCCTTTATACACATTAGCAAGTGACTTAGCTTAGAGAGATAGGTATTATCTTGAGGTTACAGCATCAGGCTGAAGTCTCTTGACCTAAAAATATATGAAAATTTGTTCCTTCTCTACTTCAGATTAAAGGATGAATGTACTTTCTTTTAACCACAAAATAGTACAGTGCATGTAAAATAGGTAAATAAATTAAACTTTATTTTAAAATCTATTATAACTAAAAGGAGCACTAACATAATTAAGTCTCAGTAGTGAACAGAAATAAGTAGGTTGCATAAATAAAAATATTTACTCCAATGAGCAACTTGGTCATCAGCATTTACTCCAGAGTTTTCAGAGCATGAAGTAAAATGCAGTTGGTGGTAAACTAGCATTTCAAATGATAAAGTCAATGTTAATCCTTTTTTGAGCATAAATATAGAGACTACAAATTTCAAATGGGATCAAGTATCTCTCTTTAACAACCCCTAAAGGGGTTCTTTTAGCTTGAAAATGTTTAACAAAAACAAAAAGTTTAATTCAAATGACTTGAATCCTTGCTATGGAGTGAGGAATATAGAGTTCACCAACATTTAATTGAAGTATAAACAATCACAATAAATTATAAATCACACACAGGCACACATTTGGTATGTCTATCGGTCAATCCTCACTAGCAATTGGTGAGGCTCCAAGTCTGGGGTGACAGTATGTTTCAATTCTGTGTCTAGGAACGTTTCATTGTCATAGTGCTATTATACACATTAGAGCTACATTATCTAAGATGCTGGTGGTTGATATGGTGTCTCTTAGTATGACTTCTCTTATTTTCTTGTTTTCTATTATGTCTTGTCTCTAGTTGGGCCATACCAGTCTGGCCCTCCTGAGTAGCAATGTTAATATACTCAATATTAATATACTCAATACACTCAATATACTCAATAAAGAGAATGAGAATTTCTCTGTGTATAATTGCTTGAAGCCCAATTCTTCAGAAAGTCTTTATTCTTTTCCCACAAAGAGCTCAGCAAGTACATGTCTTATGCTTTTCCTATTTCTGTTACTAATTGCTATCACTTAGATGTGTGTAACCTAATTTCTTCCAGATGTGAAAACCTATGCATGATTTGGGGTTACATTTACCTGCCTGAGGACTCCCCACCATGACTCAAGATATCTTTCCTCTATTTGTGCTTTTTGTTTGCAATTGTGCCCCATTCCAGAGCATCAGCAGCTATATAATTACATATCATTAAAATGGAATGTGAAGGATATAGGGCAAAGCTACACACCCAGGATAGATTGCTGCATAGATGAGGCCTTTGCTATTTACTTCCTTCTGCCCATGGTGGGTTGGTTACACCTGGGGGTCAGAGATGATATTTGGAGGCTGAAGTAATCGCTTGGACACCATGATTAAGATTTTTGGGAAGAAGGAATCAACTTGAGGGAGTCAGGCCCAATTCTTGGAAATGTACTCATTTGGGGACATGTTCATATACAATCCTGAGTGGTGTCTCTCATACAAAATGCACCTCTGGAAACTCCTCAGCAGAGCCCTAAAATCTAGAGTTAGGTTGGCCCTGTAGTCACTGTAAGGAGAGAGGTTTCCCTGGCCGAGAAGATCCAGGTGGTGGAAAGACCAGGAGTCATTGTGATAAGGGCAGCAGCAAGAAGTGAAGTTGTGATGACAAATGCCATCAGCAAAGCTGACGGCCATAGCACCTGAAGCATCAGAATTGGTCACTTCTGACAGGGCTCTGACAGCAGCAACAGCTGCTACAGAGTGCAGTAGCCAGGGGTGGATAGAATGGAGACTCCACCAGCAATAGTAGTCAGAAATCACCAACTTTCACTAGTAATGGGAAGATGGCAGCAGATGGAGACTTAGGAGGATAGAATTTGGAGTTAAAAACCACTGTGCCAGATGCCTATACTCTGTGGTCACCAAGCATGGTGTGACCTATAGAAATAAGGATAATTGTGATAATGATCAGTTACCTATTTCACTCACATTTCTTAGGCAGACACAAGCTTTCGGATGGACACTCACAGTAGCAAGGACACCCCGCATATGACAGCCAAGAGAATCATATGTTTCTATCCCATGATGGTTAAGCAACAAGTGAAGAGAAAAAATAACATCTGTTGAAAGCCTTCCCATAATTATGTAATTTAATCCTTACACCAACACTGCAAGTTCTGTAATCACGAAACCCATTTTATAGATGACTAAAATGGGTCTCGGAAAGATTTAAATGATTTGCCCAAATACACGCAAGTAAGGACATAGCTGAGATGTGAACACAGATCTGACTAACTCCAAAGCCAGTGCTCTTTCCATTAGACTCTGCTGCCTCCGTGGGAGCCTGAGACAAACAATGGAAACAATCACCACAGACACCCAGCCCCACTCCCAGCCAGTCTACCTCCCGCCCCCTGCAGAGGGAAGCAGATGTGGAGCAAAATATCCATGGGCTCTGAAAACTTCCATTTCTGAAGCTGAAATCCAAAAGCTGAGAAGTTGCTGACACTGCTGCTGTGCCCTGCCAAGTCCCTTGCTCTGAGGGCAGTTTGGTGTAAAGAATGTTGATAATCACTGTAAACGGAGGAGTATGACTCTCAGCCCGGGACACGAGGGTACTGCATACATAGTTTTGGCAGCAGAATCTATACTGTGGTACTGGGAGGTACATGCTTTTCACAGAGAAAATAAAAAATAAAAATAAACAGATTGTCTGGAGCTCTTCCAGCAGCCCCCCCATCTGACTCCCAGGGCTTACAACCCAGTGTTCTGTCCCAAATGTGGTTTTCCCTGTTAAATGTGGTTTTCCTGCATTTCCCTGTTAAATGCAGGAACCAGGTGAGGTATTCGTTGCATGGGTAGATAGTGTTTATATCCCGACAGTACTGGTGAGACACCAGGAATGATGGGATTTGGGTTGCTGCAAATCCAAAGTGGGAAACGAGGTTCTTTCTGAGGCAAACAGCACCAGCAGTTTCACATGGAAGACGGATGTCCCAAAGAGAGATAGTCTTTTGTGGAAAGGAAGATATAGTGGGAAGTCTCCTCAAGCTCCTCACTGATGTCCAACAATGAAGGAGAATTTGGAAGAATCATGAGCATGGTGGGGGGAGGGTCAGTTTCACTCTTTATTTGGCAGATGATTCTTTTAGATATTTGAATTGGCATCAGGGTGGTTTTCTCCAATGTCAACATGAACAAAGACTGACTTGTCCTTAAAATGTCATTACATTGAAACTACAGAGAATATTCCTAACAAGTGGGAATCCATTTCTCGTATTTTTTTTTTGTATCTTTTCATAGTTGAATCTGTGAAAACAGAAAATATTTCCATGTTGGCACTCACATTTATTGAGCATCTATTCCTTTCTGTTCTCTATGCTGGGCTTTAAATGTATGCTCTCAGTTACTCTTCATAAAATACCTGTGAACTATTTTACAGATCATAGTTGACATATATTGAGCATCTACTCTGCACCACTATGCTATGTATGTATATTATTTAACCTAATCCTCCATAAAGTACACACAATTTTCTCCATTTTATAGGTAGCAATAGAAATAATAAGGAAGAAGTTTAGCTATAATAACTTAGGGGCCCCTGGGTGGCGCAGTCAATTGAACGTCGCAGTCTTGGTTTCGGCTCAGGTCGTGATCTCAAGGTCTTGAGATCAAGCCCTGCATCAGGCTCCACGCTCAGTGCACAGTCTGCTTAACTTTCTCTCCCTTTCTCTCTGCCCCTCCCCCGCGCGCTTGTCTGCACGCACTCTCTCTAAAATAAATAAATAAATCTTTAAAAAAATAATAATAATAACTTAAAAATTACTCCATGACCGGCATCGTTCTAAACACTTTCCATGCACTAAATAACTCTGTGAAACAAGTACTATTGTTATACCCATTTCATACTTAAAAGCATTTGGCTGAGAGAGTTTAAGTAATTTCCCCAAAATTATACAGCCACCGAGGATTAAAATCCAGTCTGTTGGATTTCAATGTCCATCATTTTAACCTCTGCATAATATTTCCCCACAACTTAGTAAGGTGAGACTCAAGAGAAGTTCAATATCCTACATCAGATCATACAGTTATAAAGAATAGACTGAGCCAGGTCCCAGGGTTTTGTATGTTTGTTTTTGTTTTTTTTTTTTACTTCAAAGCCCATATTTTTCCACTTCATCACCAGGCTGCCTTTGTAAGTAGTATTTCTTTGGCAGTGAGATTCTACCACAAGGCCCACAACACAAACTCTTAATTACTAACACCCATTGAGTTCTTTTTGTGAGACATTCCTGGATGTGAAGACTTTGCCTAACTGTTAGGCACACTGAAAGGTTGAGGACGGTCCTTCAAAGTTACACAACGGAACTGTGAAAAGCATTACAAACAGCAAAGATAAAACTGACACTTTTAGATTAGGCAAAGATAATATAACTTGAGATAGTTCGCTTTCTCTTGTTTTTAAATCTAAATTTCACTGACAGGTTATGAAAACAAAATCTGGTTTTCTCTAAGAAACAGTATTTTCTAAGTCAGCTTTACATTTGAGCAGCCAAATATTTGATCCATCCTGAAGTAAATTTTCAAATGATTTATTCCAGGTATGTATTCCTAATGATGGCAAAATAAGTGATCCATTCTTGCACATGTTAATATGCTCATATTCATAGGCCTGGGATAGATCCAGAAAAATATATCCATTTGTATTTCTTTAATGACATTCTTAAATGGGACTTTTAAACCAAAGTAGGCAACATACTGTATCACTTACACATTTTGTTTTGGCATGAATCCACAAGTCATCCTGTATTAGGGGAAGCTTATTTTGAAGTTTTATTGATTATTTACATCTCTTAAAACCGATGAGTAAGTTTTCAATGTAATTTATGTACCTTTATCATTTTCCTTTCAATCCTTCCATATTATTATCCGTGATGAGCTGCAGCCAGATGTAAGAGTAATTTCATACAGAATACGTAAGCCATGCCTCATCCTATCATGAAACAGATACAACACCAAACCTCCAAATGAATGCTAAACTAAGTTTTTATTTATTTATTTTTTTACTTTTTTAAAAGATTTTATTTATTTATTTGTCGGGGGGGGGGAGAAGAGAGCAAGCACAAGCAGGGGGAGCAGAGGCAGAGGCAGAGGGAGAAGCAGGGTCCCCGCTTAGCAAGGAGCCCTATGTGGGACTTGATCCCAGGCCCTGGGGTCATGACCTGAGCCAAAGGCAGACACTTAACCAACTGAGCCACCTAGGTGTCCCCTAAGTTTTATTTTAAATGAAGGCAGTCTTACTAACTCTGAATTCAATCTAGGCTAAAGCCAAATATGAAATATAATTTAATAGATGTATTTCTTCAGAACGCTACCTTCTCATCACACTATGTGTAATTGACATTGAGATGGCTCAGAGGGGGAAAAACCACATTGTGAGAGAATGAATCCCATCTTTATTAGTATCTGAATATGCTGTACACTTACTTCTTACTTGCTGTATCACTCTTAGTCCATTTCCCAAGGACTTATGGGCAACCACTTACCCAGGATTATCTCAGGCAAACAAATTAAAATATTTTAGTCATACGTGCAGCTAACACAAGCTGCACTATATTGTAATTATATGTGCATATACACTTATATTCCTTATTAAATTTTAAGGTCTTCAAGGGTAGAGATCAACATCCTAAGCAATTTTGTATCTTACATGGTACCTAGTGCAGTGCTTTGTACACAGTTGGTCTTCAAATGAATATTAAATTACTGGATGGTATTCATTATTTGGATTTGACTGGATATAATAAAAAATCTAAAATTAACAGTGGCCTAAAATAAATAAAAATAAAAATAACAGTGGTCTGAAAGAGATAGATGCATATCTTTTTCATATTATAAAGAGTACATAGGTAGGCAGTCCAAGAATGCCATAGTAGCTCTGCAGTGTCTTGTTTTCCCCTGTCTTGGCCCTTTATCATTTACAGTGCATTGCCTCAAGATCTGGAGTGGTTGCCTGAACTCCAGCCATCATGTCTCTTTTCCAGGAAGCAGAAAGAAAGAAGGGAGAAAAGAATATCATGACCTCCTTTTTTAAGGAGGCCTCCAAGTAGTCCTGTACCACACTTTGATTTAGAGCTTACTGAACAGAACTTAGTCACATAACCACACCTAACTACAAGGCTGGCAAATGTAGCCCAATAGCTAGATGTTTTAGTGTCTCAAATAAGTTTTTGGGTTTTTTTTTAGATTTTATTTATTTATTTGAGAGAGAGAGAGAGAGACAGAAAGAGCACAAGTGGGGGTGGGGGGCAAAGGGAGAGGGAGAAGCAGTCTCCCCTGCTGAGCAGGGAGCCAGATGCAGGGCTTGGTCCTGGAACTCCAGGATCATGACCTGAGCGGAAGGCAGACACTTAACCGACTGAGCCACCCAGGCTCCCCAGTGCCTCAAATAAGTTTAGTTGATATATTAATAAAATGACTAAGATGGAATCTTAAGGAAGACATATATCAGTATGTCACAAGATGAACAGAACCATTTCTAATGGAATATAATATTAAGATTTGGAATATATTCTCAAATATTTATATGAAAACCTCTTTCAAGTTATTGCATTTCAGCACCAACTTATTAACCACACACTATATAACAGGCACTCTTCTTAGCACTGGAGATTCTTCGTTTGAGGAATTTATAATTAGAATAGTCAAAAAATTTTCTATTGACTTTGACAGAAACCCTATTCAAATTAATGTTTGTTGCCATTTTAAAAATCTATCTACCTATCTATCTATCTATCCATCCATCCATCTAATTTATCTATATACCTCTCTATTTACTTATCTTTAAAGCAAAGAAGGGAACAGTTCCTGAGTCAAATGTGTGCTTATGAGCTATTGAGACGAGCAAGAATGTATCACTTATTTTTCCATTATTATGAATTTATGCTTACATACCTGGAATAAACCACTTGAAAATTTAATTCAGGATGGATAAAATATTTGGGCATTCAATTGTGTTGCTGACTTAGAAAATAGTATTTCTTAAAGAAAATAAGATTTCATTTTCATTTCCTAGATAGTGGTAAGTAGGTAGGTAGGTAGATTGATAAGCATAGATTTTTTTAAAAAATAGCATGTGTGCATATGATGTAAGCATAGTTCTAAGTTCTTGGTGTGTATTTTCTCATTTAAATTCACAACAACATTATCAAGTAGGTACTACTATTCTTATTTTATAACTGGGGAAATAAGAACAAAAAGATTAGCAAATAATGAACTTGGCATCAAATTCAGATAGTCTGGCTCCAGAGTTCTCCTTTGTAATAATATGCTGTTCCATTTCTTGGAATGAATACCTTCTAAGCAACATATATTTAAAGAAAAAACAACTCATCAAAATAATTCTAAATACAAAATAATATGTAAACAAAGCCTATCATAATCACCTTTCTTTTTTATATTACCTTTTTACACATTTTTTTATTAACTTGCTTCTTTTAGGCAACATTCTGAATGCTTGCCCAATCTTAGATTTTACTTGTTTTGATTAACCATAATTATTATTCTCTTCTGATGCTCAGATTGACTGGTGGGAGCCCTCCATGTGATTCCTTTATATTTTTAACACTGCTTCCAAAATCATTGCACGTACACTTGTTTTTTGACAAGAGGATATTCTAGACCCATCCTGAATTTTCAGACCTTTCTGTTAAATGGAATAGGAACTTGATGGCTAGAGCTTAATTAGCCATCTTATGAAGTATACACTTACCTTGAGGATGGGGGAAGAACTAGAAATCTCAGTTTTTGTTAGCAGCTGCCAAACAAGTCTTAGTCTGCTTGTCATTAGACTTAATTTATGTGAAGAAAGAGAGACACTGACCTTGTTTATGCCACTCTTATTCCAATTTCCCACAATTTGCTGCTTTATCTAATTCTGTTACACTGGGGCCAGAGCAGTTGGAACTCAGTGCAAATCTAGCTGCTAAGACCAGGCCCTTCTGCAGGGCTGATGGTTAGCGGCAAGTACCAAAGAAGGGGTTTTGGATGAATCAGTTGCTTCTAATAATCCACTATGTAAAATGATGTACCATGAAGTGTCTGATCTTGATCAAGCATCAACTAGGTTATTATCCAGGATTAAGTATATGTCAGGATAGGTCCAAGGCAAGATTTAGAAACTACTCTGATTGTTGCACCCTGGGTTTCTATTCTGGCACATATATCTTATATGTATATATTACATACATGCATTATATATATTACAGCCAATGGACCAAGAGTTGGCTAAGTTTATACTACTACTGATATTCATTCATTCACTCATTCACTCATTCATCCATTCATTCACCAAAAATGTATTTAGTGACTATGATGCACCAAGCACCATTCCAAGGATGCAGCAGTAAGTATACTAGACAAAAAATTCCTGCCCTCAGGGCTTGTATTATAGTGGAGGGAGACAGAAACCACTCAATCAATATAAGTAAAATATATGTATGTCAGAAGATGATAAGTACAATGAGAAAAATAATGAAGAAGGGAAGGAGGATAGGGATGTCAGGTAACAATTTTAGATGGCTCAAGGAGAGAGGCCTCACTAAGAAAACGGCATTTGAAGGAAGCAGGTGAGGTAACAAGTCATTTGATATTTGTATTAGAGCATTCTAGGTAGAGAGAAGAGCAAGTCCCCAGGTCCTTTTGGCTGCTGTGCTGTGAACAGACTAGGCATGGGGCAGGAAACACAGAAAAGAGTTAATTTGGGAGAGAGGTGATGGTGGCTGGAAGAGGTTGGTTAACACTGGAGTTAATGAAGAGTAGTCAAATTCTGGATACCTTTCAAAGATGGTACTGACAGAATTTGCTCTGAGGGGTTGGATGCAATTTATGAGTGAAAGAGAGAAATTGAGAATGACTTCAAGGTTTCTGGCCTGGGCAGCTGTAGGGATGGTGATATCATTTACTGAGATGGTAAAGACTATATGAGAAAAAGGCACTGGGAAGTAGATCCCAGTGTCTGGGAAATCCAGAAAATTTTCAACTTCTTTGTTGATATTCTAATTTCTTTCTAAAGCCAACAGTCAAGTTGACCACTTAGACCCCTTCACTGTGTCCATCCTTTAGGGGGCCCTGACTTGGCCCTCACCTGGCCAACCCCTCTTCACAGGGTAAGGCGTTCATGGAACTAAGAGGATGTGTCACTAAGCCTCTTCTAGATCATGCTCCATGTAGGATTTTGGGATTCCCTGTCAAATGCCCCAATCCTACTTCCACAGTCTATTTAGAGGCCCATCTTTCCAAGAGTGGGTCAGACTATTAACCATGCACCTCTAGGCCAAATGCATAGCTAAGAGATGGCTGAATGTGAGTAGAAGAGGTTGTGGCTAGAGCTTGGGATGAGGCGCCCACTCTAGAGAGGATCCTGAGAAGTAGGGTCAGGTCTGCATTGCTGTACACGATATCCTAACTTTCTCTTTTGTAATAACAGGCATGGATTTATTTTTTCAGATGAGACCTTAAAAGGAGTACTCTCTGAATATGCTCCCACAGTCCTTCGCTTGGTGTTGACAACCTGTGCCACGTGTTGAAAAACTACTGATCCTTTCGGGTGCCTGGGTGGCTCAGTTGGTTAAGCGACTGTCTTCGGCTCAGGTCATGATCCTGGAGTCCCGGGATCGAGTCCCGCATCGGGCTCCCTGCTCGGCAGGGAGTCTGCTTCTCCCTCTGACCCTCCCCCTTCTCATGCTCTCTCTCTCTCATTCTCTCTCTCAAATAAATAAATAAAATCTTTGAAAAAAAAGAAAAGAAAAACTACTGATCCTCTCTATTCTCAGTTTCTATACTTGTAAAATGGGGCAAATGACTCAAAGTCCGCTGTGAGGAAAAGTGAACAAGTGAAATGTAAAGGAAATAAGAGAAACACTAAGCATACTGCCTCACACATAACAAGCATTTGAATGATTGCTGTTCTGTCTAAAAAATATCTTACATTTCCATGAATTCTTAAATTCTCAAAAAATATACGTGAGTGCAGAGGTAATGGAAGAATTTATTTGTTTTTCTAATGCCCACTGCATTCTTTTTTGCTTGAAATGATGGGACGACATTTAGATGCAGATCAGTAACTCTTGTGTTCTGTTTCAGGAGCTAGCGTGTGCTTATTTCTTGAGTCAAATACAGGATTCCCATTAGTGTTGATGGTAATTACCCCTGCAGAACAAAGCATGATGAGTGGAGCCCCTGCTGAGGAATTACTTTAATGACTTTGAACTTTAAGGAAGAAACTTAAGAAAGCTACACATGATGACACCCCTCAGCGCCTGAACTCCTGCTGCCTCCCAAACTACCATTTTCAATTGGTGGTTCTGAGTAGGTCACTTCTGGGGCATGTTGTTCTTTATGACCAAACGGTGAGAAGCATATTATAGACAAAGTGCTTGAATTTGTAGCTCAACATTTGATGGCTGATAGTGGTAGACTCATCGCCTACCATAAAGAGTCCCAGCTATCAACTCAAAAGTCAATTTACATTATCATGTAGTATTAGTGATAATGGTAGAGATAGTAGTAGTAACTGTATTAACAGCATCCACCTATATTATTATCACTATAAATTGCCGATCACCAGCCTAAATTGGCGCCTCAACTCTACCTAGCATTTTCAATATGTTCTTACTGTTGGTGTTGTGACTTCCTTCTTCTGCTCACAGTAAAAGTATTCCTATCTTTTATACCTTTTATACTCTTCATACCACACGGGGAAACAGACCATACAGGTACGCAAACAAATCCCCAATACATTAAGTTAAATTATACTAAATAAAACTTTTCATCAAAATTAAAAATAGAATGACCATATTATCCACCAATCCTACTTCTGGGTGTATGTCCAAAAGAATTTAAAGCAGAGTCTTGTATTTGCATAGTCATGTTACAGCAGCACCATTCACAATAGTCAACAGGTGGGAGCAATCTAATTGTCAGTGGGTAAATGAATAAGCAAAATGTGGTATATACATACAATGGAATATTATTCAGCCTTAAAAAGGAGGGAATCCTTCACATGTTACAACATGGATAAACCTGATGACATTATGCTAAGTGAAATAAGCCAGTTACAAAAAGACAGATACTATATAATTCCACTTAGATGAGGTCTCTAAAGTAGTCCAATTCATAAAAACAGAAAGTCTAATGGTGGGTAAAAAGGACAGGTGGGAGGGGGGGAAAGGGGAGTTGTTTAATTGCTATAGAGTTTCAGATTTGCAGGATGGAAGAGTTCTGGAGATCTATTTCATAACAATGTGAATACTGTTGATACTATTCAACTATACACTTAAAAATGGTGAAGATGGTAGATTTTATATGTTTTTTACCATAGTAAAAAAAACTCTGAAAAACAAATAAGCAAAACACACACACACACACACACACACACACAAAAGACCTCCACCTTTTTGTGTTGTGTTATAGTTGTTCAACAAATATGCTCATGTGCTTACTGTATATCATACCCTGTGCAGGTTCAAAATTTTCACAGTATAGTTTTTGCCTTCCTCTCTGAAAGTACAGTGTTCCTATGAAATCTTTTATAAGGTGAAATGGGGTAAAGAGTATCCCTTGCTTTCCAAAAGAATGCATTTCACCACTTTACTTTTATGAAAGACCTACATTAATTAGTACTGTAACGGCTCTTTTCATAAAACCAAAACTTCTCTTCGAATTTCTTCTGGCACCAATATAAGTCTTTCATAAAAGCGAAGTGGCTTAAGGAAAACCTTTGAAAAGCAAGGGATATTGGGGCGACTGGGTGGCTCAGTTGTTAAGCATCTGCCTTCAGCTCAGGTCATGATCCCAGGATCCTGGGATCAAGCCCCGCATCGGGCTCCCTGCTCTGCGGGAAGCCTGCTTTTCCCTCTCCCACTCCCCCTGCTTGTGTTCCCTCTCTCACTGTGTCTCTCCCTATCAAATAAATAAATAAAATCTTTAAAAAAAAAAAAAAGAAAGAAAAGCAAGGGATATCTGTATTTATTTGCAATCAATATTAGGGAGTTGAGAGTGTGGCAGTAAAATAAAATTTAGAAATGTAGCAACATAATTCTGGGTATTTGTCCCCTAAAAAATTTTATGTAAATAATATGAAATGCTCTCTATTGCTGGGGAAATCCGGTGCTGATTTCTTCCCCTTTCCTTTATGCCCAGCCTCAGTTTAAACAACTTTCTTGATCCTATAAGGCCAAAGCATCTACAAGAAGCACCAACTATATAGCAAGAGAGATTTTAAACTGCCTCACAGGCATTCCTTGGCCTGAGATCACCTGGACAATTTCTAGAAGGAAAAACCAATTTGGTGTTTACCTATGTACAAGAGCAGATGTGGTCCTGAAAAATTGCTTTAAATGCAAAATTTTGAGTAGTAAAGTTATTTTCTCGCTTATATTTAAAAATTGGAAAACTGTTTTTCTAGAAAACATATTCATCCCAAGACATAAGTAGTGTTCTAATTACATCAACATAGGCAGTTTTTCAAGAATGCATCTACTCTATTGGCAGAGTTCTTCACAGAAAGGCACAACTTAGAAATTCTATCAGCAAATTTGTTGGAAAAGTCATACGATGACTGGCCAAATTCCTGGCAGATCTAAAAAGTTACCGGTGAAGTCAGACACTCAAAATTTCTTAACATGAACTTCAAGTAATCTCTCCAACTTGTGTGTGTGTATGTGTGTGTGTGTGTGTTTAATTGCTGTTGTTTTCCTTTTTCCTATTCCCACCTGCAATACCAAGATATCATGGATCTGCGTTGGCAAACATTTTCTTAATAAGCCAGATAGTAAATATTTTAGGCTTTTCAGGACATACGGTCCCTGTTGCAACTATTAAATTCTGCCACTGTAGGTAGCACTAAAAAAGCCATAAACAATAAGTAAATAAATGGACATGGCTTTGTTCCAATAAAACTTTATTTACAAAAACAGGTGTCAGGCTTGATTTGGCCTGTAAGCTCTAGTTTGCTCACCCGTTTTAGGTCGTAGTCAGGAAGGCAGATTTTATTCTAATGGCAGTGAAGGCCATTGTGTAGTTTTAAAATAGAGAACTAATATGATCTTATTTAGCCTTTAAAAATATCACTTTGGCTACTGAACAGAGAATGGATGGAAGGGAGTGGCAAGAATGGAAATAGGAGTTCAGACAATATGTTAGGTGACTTGAACAGAAGTGGTTGGCAGTGAAGGTGAAATGTAGTTGAGTTCAGGGGAAAGACCAGGGTTGATGATAAAATTTTGGAGTCACAGAATATTAATGGTATTTAAAGCATCCAGTTTCTACCACAAATACTTAACTCTGTCATTGTAGCTCAAAAGCAGCCAGAGATAATACATAGATGAGTGAATGTGGCTGAGTCCCAAAAAAACTTTATTTATAAAAACAGGTGGCTGGTATTCTGGCTTAGTTGGCCAACCTCTAACTTAAAATATTAATCTTTGTTCTTTTCTTTTCTAGACTTCCTTTTATGTGGCTCTTCTTGTTAGTCAAGTTAGTTACTCAATGAGAACTGTTATAAATGAGATGTTTTAAAGAAAAAAGAAACTGACAAAATTTTTTAACTTCCAAAATGGGTTCTTGAGAATTAAAAGAGAAGTTTCAATGGAAGGAAAGCAAAGAGTTTATGCCATAATACCAGAAATAGGAAGAGAATAGAAAAAGAGCCAGACAATCCCATAAATACCTTTTTCATCTTCCCTGCCCTACTTTCATCCTTACTCCTCAAGGAAATAGATGATAATCACTCCACCTGAAGATATTAGGGAATTGGAAATGTGGTATCACCTTGGTCAGGAGGCTGGAAATAATAAACAACAAGGATAAACACAAGGAGAAGACAGGAGTGAGTATTAGGAGGCTCTGACTATAGTCCAGGTCCAGTGCCAAGGAGACGAACAAAATCTGTGCCAATATCTACAGACCATGAATCACCATTTGTGGAAGCACCATTACCTACTCATTTCATATCTGTAGGGTAAGGGACTTATGTTGACAGCTTTGGTATATTACTTGGCATATTATTATTATTCAATAGGACATTTACCCATTTATAGGCTTTGCTGAGCCCTATCCAGGCTACTTCATGTGGATATTCCTTTTCTTTAACAGCCAAACACTTATTAAATTGTCATCTGTCAAAACAGACAGTAGGATCCTTGTCGCTTGGTAAGGGGTTGGTGATATGAAAAGGAAAGTCCTGGGGCTCCTGGGTGGCTCAGTCGTTAAGCGTCTGCCTTTGGCTCAGGTCATGATCCCAGGGTCCTGAGATCAAGTCCCACATCGGGCTCCCTGCTCGGCGGGAAGCCTGCTTCTCCCTCTCCCACTCCCCCTGCTTGTGTTCCTGCTCTCGCTATCTCTCTCTCTGTCAAATAAATAAATAAAATCTTAAAAAAAAAAAAAAAAGGAAAGTCTTAATGGATCGTTTGGGAGAAAATTGGAACTGTTGAGACCCACCTCCATTATATAAAACCATCCCAAATATATCCTCCAAATTTAGTAAAAATAATTTTTTTTTGAGTGAAGTAGTACCTGACAAAGATTCAATTATGTCCCATAGATTTGTCAGATTTTCAAGTTTGGATAAGGAAATACTCTTAGCCAGTTATGTAATCCATAGTTGTTGATTTAGGGATTCAGTTTCTTTAATCCTTCAATGTATTTAATTTTCTGGTTGTTTAAAGGTCTTTGCTATTTGCCTGAATCTGATTCTACTAGTTAGCATTATTTATTATTTATTTATGTATGTATGTATTTATTTATTTATGATTTATCTATTTTAGAGAGAAAGAGTGTGTGAACTGGGGGAGGGGCAAAGGGAGAGAGAGAGAATCTCAAGCAGACTCCCTGCTGGACGCGGAGCTCAACTCAGGGCTCCATCTCATGACCCTAAGATCATGACCAGAGCTGAAACCAAGAGTCAGATGCTCAACTGACTGAGCCACTCAGATGCCCCTACTAGTTAGCATTTTAATCTACACAATTAGTTATTACCATTTAGTCATCCTGCAAAATTTTTTATTCTATGTCAACCATCTGTGAGGGAACCTTTGGAGCACTATCATTCATAGAATGATGAGATTATGGGAGCTGCAAGAGGATGGAAACTCATCAGATCCAACTTCCACATCTTACAGATGAAGATACTGAGGCCCCAGTGAATGAAGTAGCATATCGAACACCACATATATGGAACGAAGACTAAGATTAGAGGTTTTTCTGATGCTAGTTCATGTTCTTTCCATGATTCTATGTTGCTGGTGATGTCAGTTAATGCAAAAGTCTCCTATAAAGATTGAAATACATCTTAATAATTATTTGGGATTTCCTAGGTAGAGGAGCCCCCTTTCAGCACAAAATAATTTTGCTAAATAAATATAAAAATAATCAGTGACCAACTCAACATTCTCTTTCTTCACAGTCAGGTCCCTTGGACTGATTTAAAAAAAACTGAGCCCCATTTAAACTGGCCTTAGTAAAGAGAAATTTATTATGAAGAATCAAGGATATTCTCAAAACCCTGGGGAAAGAAACTCAATTCACATTTTATCAAGAACTCTCTAGAACGCCATGGTTTCTCACCCCTTCCATTTATCACATCTACCTCCATTCTTCTGTTCTGTTTTTGTTGTTGTTTGTTTGTTTGTTTGTTTTAGGTGGGTGCCGTCAGCACTTGATCTTCAATATATACAGTATAAAAAATGCTGCTGACAAACAGTAGCCTTGGTCCCCAAGGCCACATCCCTTACAGGTAAAGTACCTCTTCTAAAACATTTGTGGGAGCGTAATAGGTTATTGAAATTTCTAATGTAACTGAGTATAGAAATAATATTCACTGTAAAAATTCCCTATGTAGGTATAAAACTAGAATTTTTTTAAATGCTTCCACATTCTCTTATGTTTACCTCACCTTAATCCCATAAACCAGTTGTCATTAATCTTATTTTACAGCTGGAAAAACAAACCCAGAGACTTTCAGTCTCTTATCCAAGCAGCCAAGTCAGATCTTGAATCCAGGTTTCTTGGCTTCCAGGCCATTTGCTCTTTCAGTACCCACATCCAAAGCCACTGGCTTATGAAAGGAAGAAATAGTGGTGATGCCGTGGAGGTAATGACAGGCCAAAGATGGGCGAACTGAGTAGCCACCTGACTATTTTAAATCTTGGTTCAGAGTTCTGTCATTCTATAAGCTGATTATTATTCTTGGACCCAACCGTACCCTTCTTTTTTCCTGCTCTTCCATGTGAATACGCCAAATTATTTTAATCTGTGTTTTCAAATTTTGCTTAACATTTAACTTCCTGTAGTCTGATTCCTCTTCTGATAGTGAACCAGAAGTGACCTGAAATACTGGCAGAAAATAATGTGGATGATGGGCGCCTGGGTGGCTCAGTTGGTTAAGCGACTGCCTTCGGCTCAGGTCATGATCCTGGAGTCCCTGGATCGAGTCCCGCATCGGGCTCCCTGCTCGGCAGGGAGTCTGTTCTCCCTCTGACCCTCCCCCCTCTCATGTGCTCTCTCTCTCTCTCTCATTCTCTCTGTCTCAAATAAATAAATAAATAAATCTTTAAAAAAAAAAAAGAAAGAAAAGAATGTGGATGATGATAATAATGGCAATAACAACCCAAGGCCAGACATCTATAGGATTAGAGTTTCTTGTGAAACTGAGGAACAGCACACACACACACAAAATGTGAAGGCAAATGTTAAATATCTGCCACTAGATGAAAGAATTCCATATTCATTGATTGGTATGAAGTCTAAGGAACTAACTCCATGTGTTAAAACAGAGCGGAAAACATGAGTACAAAGGTATTATGCAAACAAAGCACAGCATTTCCATGTGTATGAGTTTAACTGGGTCTGGCTGCAGTAAGCTCTGGGGCACCTTCCCTAATACAGACAAGGGCATCTGCGATTTGTATCTAACACATTTTGCATGGTTAGATCATTGTTTACATAAATGTAAGGTGGTAGTTTCCAGTAGGGTATCCTGAGTGAGAATCTGCTAGTGAAGAAAATATGGGCATAAATTTTAAATGTTTCCAAGACATAATATAAACAAACACAATGTTAATATAGGATGATAACATCAGGCTACAAAAGTAAAGCAGATAACATCTCCATGGAAGGTCTGTTCCACCTAGAAGTGTGCTATCTGAGAACACCAGGGATCAAATCGTGAAGAATCAAATTTACATTCTAAACTTAAAGCAGAAAAATCTACTCATATGGCTCATAGACCCAGCCAAAAGAAAACTGTCTGTAGCATTTTTATTCAAGTGGAAACTACAACTGATCCTGCTCGCTAAAATGTTCATTTACATACCTTTAATTGACCACTATAAAATGGATGTGTGCTTTATGCTCTTTATAAAATGACTATAATCTTGAGTAATGTCAATTATTATGCAGTACACAAGAAGAAAAAAAAAGTAATGTTTCCTTATATGTGAGGAATGAACATTCCTACAGCAACTACTAAACTTCCTTTCATTTAAAACTTCCTCTTTCACTCAGCAGTACACATAATTCTTCCCTCTCCTGATCACTATTTCACCAAGTCTCTCTGTTCTCCCATATTCGCCTCTCTCTAGGCTGATGCACTGGACTATAAGACTAATGGGAAACAATGGAAGAAACAACCAGACCAAGCTATGGGGATATAGGAAAAATGGTGGCTGACAGAAACCCAGTCCTTGAACCCTGATATCTCATGGTTTAGAGTTTGAAAAGAAACTGGAAGAAAGCAGTGAATCCTATAGAAGAAAGCAGTGAATTGTGCACGTGAGTGGCAATGAAAATAAGCATGGCCCTGTCCCTCCTTTACGGTGAGGATCTCTACAGGGTGTGACCAAGTCACTTAATCTCTTTTGGAAGCCAGTTTTGTCATTTGCAAAAAATACAGATGGTCCCTGACTCATGACCCTTTCAACTTAGGATTTTTCAACTCTGTGATGGTGCAAAAGCGATATGCATTCAGTAGAAACCGTATTTTGAATTCTGAATTTTCATCTTTTCCCAGGCTAGCAATGTGGTACAATACTGTCCTGCAGGGCTGGGCAGCCGCAGTGAGCCCCAGCTCCCAGTCAGCCACGTGGTCACCAAAGTGAAGAATCAATACATTGACAAGCATTCTGTCCCACTTTCGGTACAGCACTCAATAAATTACATTAGATATTCAACACTTTATAATAGGCTTTGTGTTAGATGATTTTGCCCAAATTGTAGGCTAAGTGTTCTGAGCATGTTTAAGGTAGGCTAGGCTAAGTTATGATGTTCAGTAGGTTAGGTGTATTAAATGCATTTCTGACTCATGATATTTTCAACTTACAGTGGGTTTATGAGGACATAACCTCATCGTAAGTAAAGGAAAATCTGTACTTAACCCTGCCTAGTTCAGAGGGCTATTGAAGGAATAAGTGTAAAAGTTATTTAGGAATTTATTTTGCCCTGTAAAGCACTACATAAATATGAATGTAAATATAAAGGGATCATAAAAAATTTTTACTGATGGGATGCCTGGGTGGCTCAGTTGGGTAAGCGTCTGCCTTCTGCTCAGGTCATGATCCCAGGGTCCTGGAATCGAGTCCCACATTGGGTTCCTTGCTCAGCAGGGAGCCTGTTCTCCCTCTACCTGCTGCTCCCCCTGCTTGTGTTTTCTCTCTCTGACAAATAAATAAATAAAATCTTAAAAAAAATTTAGTGCTGCTTATGCCTCTTTTCTGAATCTCACTCTTTTATTCTAACATCTCATTAACCTCTTTTCTTCTTTCTTTAGTCTGCATTTAACTCTAAAATGTGAAGGATTTTTATTATAATTCATACATAGTTGAAAGACCACTTGGCCTAACATAGTACTTCAACACCCAGAAGTGGCGAGTTCTGCTCATGCTGGCGAGCGCAGTGTCAGATCTCTGCATCCGGGGCAGGCTGAGCCTGTCTTTCCCCATGCCTAGCTCATGTGGCCAGTCAAGGATAGGTGGAGCATTTAAGCCCCTTTTCTTTTGAGTTTGGTTGGTGCTCAAAACCAACTAAAACTCCCCTGGTACTACATAAAGTATAGTTAAGTCTGGAAAAAAGTGGAAATAATTATGGTTTTTGGGGTCACTTTAAAAATACAAGCATCTTTTCTATTATTTTCCTTTTCTTTTAAATAACCCAGAAGTAATGAGACTTCCCAGGGATTAACTTGCTCATCTGACCAAATCTGGCTCAACATCCTGACAATGTCTGGTTAAAAGATGTGACTACCACAAATATAGCTTCTCATCCCCTACACCATATTTTACTCATTACCTGGCAAAGGTACAAGCCAAAATTCTCGTAAACCTCCTGATTTCCCGCTCATAGTTTGGGGAAGTAAACCATGGCCGAGAAACCACATGAAACTCCATTAAATGAACCTAAATAAATGATATCTCTGCAAATGAATCACCACTTACCCAAATTCCATGCACTGCAGAGAGACAGGAATGGTCAATAAATACCAGATTCCCAATAACCACAATGCACAGACTCAATCTCAGGGACAACTCCATCCCAACTGCATATAAAGAGGAAAAAATATCCACCATTCCTGGTCACAGCTCGAAGTGTAGAGCCCTCATGTTCTGTGAAACAACTGTCTTACATACAGGATAAATGAGAAAAACTGAGTTGGATCGTTCAAATGGATTCTGATTTTAGATAGGGGCAAAGAAGAAAAGATTTTAAGGACTGAGGACTGCTTTGAAAGAATGCATAAAAGGTAACTTAAATTGTGCCACTTTTGCACGGTCACAATGAGGCTATTTTCTTGGCAGCGTTTATGAGATTGCCCATTTATTCTTAAAACAAATGTTTCTGGAGTTCTTATTGTGTTTCAGGGACTATGCTACATGCTGGGGACATAACAGTCAACAAAATATATTTCCCACTATTATGGGCCAAATTCAATCCACTGCCTGTTTTTCAAAAATAAAGTTTTATTAGAACACAATCACTTGCTCACATTTTGTCTATGGCTGGTTTGCTATGAGCATGCTACAATGACAGCATCAAGTTGTTGTGACAGAAGCTGTGTGGCCCACAAAGCCTCAAATATTTACTATGTGTTCTTATACAAAAAATGTTTGTCAAGCCCTGGTGTAGAGGGAGAAATGGAAAAAAATATAGGAAATTATAATGCTGTTTACTAAGAACTATGAGGTGGGAATTTTGCAGTTCCAAATCAGCATCTAAAGAATCAGGGAGGACTGAGGCGGTAACATTTAAACTGAGACCTAAAAATGAACAAGTAGCTAACCAGTTGATGGGTAGAGAAAGTATCCCAAAGGAAGGTCACATGCAATGACCAGGAGGCAAAAGAAAGCATGTCTCATTCAGGGAACTGAAAGTATAGTCTGTCAACTTGGCTGGAACAAGGAGAGTGAAAGGAGTAGGGAGAGAAATGATGTCAAAGAGAGAATCAGGACCCAGAACATAAATGTTCCTCTATATCAGCCTAAAAAGTTTTAAAATTATTCTGAGGGTTTAAACTGTGGGATGAAATAATCTAGCTGTAAAAATCTGTATAAATTGGTGTTTATATGAGATTTATGATAAGACTCCTTTCCAACACAGTCACCAGGAAAACAAAAGCAATGAACTTTGAAATTGAGATTCATCAGGAAATGCTAACATTCAAATTAATCCATCCCTTCGACCCCTACCAACCCATGGCTCTGGGATTAAGTGGCTGTGTACAGCAAAATCCAGGCATACCTTGCTGTATGACACTTCACAGATACACAGCACTTTTTACAGACTGAAGGTTTGTGGCAACCCTATGCTGAGCAAGTCCATTGGCACCATTTTTCCAAAAGCATTTGCTCACTTTGTGTCTCTATACCACACTTTGATAATTCTGGTCATATTTCAAACTTTTTCATCTTATTAGATTCATTATGGTGAATCTGTGACCAGTGATCTTTGATGTTAGTATTGTAACTGTTTTAGAGAACCATGAACTGCACCCAGATAAGACAGCAAATTTATCGATAAATGCTGTGTGTATTCTAAATGCCGCACTGACTGGCTATCCCCTCCCTGTCTTTCCTCCTCTCCTTCGGGTTCCCTATTCCCTGAAACACAACCATATTGAAATTAGGCCAATTAATACAACTACAATGGCCTCTAAGTGTTCAAGTGAAAGAGTTACACACCTCTCACTTTAAATCAAAATCTAGAAATGATAAGCTTAATGAAGAAGGCATGTCAAAAGCTGAGATAGGCTGAAAGCTAGGCCTCTTGCACCAAACAGTTAGCCAAGCT
Organism: Neomonachus schauinslandi; assembly: GCF_002201575.2. Lineage (NCBI taxonomy): Eukaryota > Metazoa > Chordata > Mammalia > Carnivora > Phocidae > Neomonachus > Neomonachus schauinslandi. The sequence goes on from NC_058406.1 coordinate 60,924,663, forward strand.
GTGAATGCAAAGAAAAAGTTCCTGGAATAAATTCCAAGTGTTACTCGAGTGAACACATGAACGATAAAGTAAAACAGCTTTATGGAGAAAGTTTTAGTGGTCTGGATAGAAGATCAACATTCCTTTAAGCCAAAGCCTAATCCAGAGGGCCCTAACTCTCTTCAAGTCTATAAAGGCTGAGAGAGGTGAGGAAGTAGCAGAAGAAAAGTCTGAAGCTAGCAGAGGTTGATTTATAAGGTTTAAGGAAAGAAATCATTTCCATAACATAAAAGTGCAAGGTGAAGCAGCAAGTGCTACGGTAGAAGCTATAGCAAATTATCCAGAAGATCTAGCTAAGATAATTAATGAAGGTGGTTACACTAAACAACAGATTTTCAATGTAGACAAAACTGTCTTATATTGGAAGATGCCACCGAGGACTTCCTAGAGAGGAGAAGTCAGGCTTCAAAGCTTCAAGGGACAGGCTATCTCATTAGAGGCTAATGAACCTGGTAACTTTAAGTCATTTACCATTCTGAAAATCCTAGAGCCCTTAAGAATTATGCTTAATCTACTCTGCCCGTGCTCTATAAATGGAACAATAAAACCTGGATGACAGCACATCTGTTTACAACGTGGTTTACTGAATAGTTTAAGCCCACTGTTGAGACCTACTGCTAAGAAAAAAAGATTCCTTTTAAAATATGACTGCTCATTGACAATACACCTGGTCACCCAAGAACTCTGATGAAGATGTACAATGAGATTAGCATTCTTTTCATGCCTGCTAACAGAACATCCATTCTGCAGCCAAACGATCAAGGAATAACTTTGATTTTTATGTCTTATTATTCAAGAAATATATTTCATAAGGCTATAGCTGCCATAGATAGTAATTTCTCTGATAGATCTGGGAAAAGTCAGTTGAAAATCTGGAAAGGATTCACCACTCTAGATATCATTAAAAACATTTGTGATTCATGAAAAGAGGTCAAAAGGTCAGAACAGGAACATTAACAGGAATGTAGAAGAAGTTGATTCCAATCCTTATGGATGACTTCCTCAGTGGAGGAAGTAACTGCAGATGTGGTGAAAATAGCAAGAGAACTAGGATTAGAAGTGGGCCCTGAATAGATGACTGAATTGTTGCAATCTCATGATAAAACTTTCCTGAAGAAGTTGCTCCTTATGGATGAGCAAAGAAAGTGATTTCTTGAGATGGAATCTACTCCTGGTGAAGATCCTATGAAGATTGTTGAAATGACAAGAAAGGATTAGAATGTTACATAAATTTAGTTGATAAAGCAGTGACAGGGTTGGAGAGGACTCACTTCAATTTTAAAAGAAGTTTCATTGTGGGTAAAATGCTATCAAACAGCATTGCATGCTACAGAAAAATTGTTCATGAAAAGAAGAGTCAATCAGTGTCGCAAACATCATTGTCGTCTTATTTTAAGAAATTGCCAGTCACCTTAACCTTCAGCAACCACCATCCTGATCAGTCAGTAGCCATAACACTGAGGCCAAATGCTAAAGGCACCAATAAAAAGATTATGACTGTCTCAGATGATGGTTAGCAATTTTTATTTTTTTTATTTTTATTTTTTTTAAAACACATTTTTTTAAAGATTTTATTTATTTATTTGAGAGAGAGAATGAGACAGAGAGAGCATGAGAGGGGGGAGGGTCAGAGGGAGAAGCAGACTCCCTGCTGAGCAGGGAGCCCGATGCGGGACTTGATCCCGGGATTCCAGGATCATGACCTGAGCCGAAGGCAGTCGGTTAACCAACTGAGCCACCCAGGTGCCCTGGTTAGCATTTTTTAGCAATAAAGTATTTTTTTAAAGATTTTATTTATTTATTTTAGAGAGAGAGAGAGTGGGGGAGGGGCAGAGGGAGAAGGAGAGAATATCTCAAGAAGACCCCTCACTGAGTGCAGAGCCCCACACAGGGCTCGATCTCACAACCCTAAGATCATGACCTGAGCCAAAATCAAGAGTCAGACACTTAACCAACAGAGCCCCGGGAGCCCCAAGCATAAAGTATTTTTAAATTAAGTTACATACATTGTTATTTTAGACACAATGCTATTGCACACTTAATAGACTATGGTATAGCGTAAACGTAACTTTAATACGCACTGGGAAACCAAAAACCTCATTTGACTTGATTTTTCAGCAATATTCACTATTGAGGTGGTCTGGGAACAAACCCACAATATCTCTGAGATATGCCTGTACTAAAATTTCCTATAACACTTAAATCAGTGCTTCACTCCAATTTGTGCTGACATTACAACCAAGGCACATCTGAAAAGATAGTCAGTGAAAAGGAAGCCAATCTTGCCTGCCTGAAAACTGAGACAACTGAAGCAACTTAGGTCTGATTTCTGCCTTTCTGATAAAATGACTATTCTCAACCATAGTTTCACCCTATCTCATTGGCAGCTCTATCTCAGTCTTATTTCCTTGTTCTTTCTGTTCTCCTAGACCTCTTCATGTTGGCATGCCCCAGCATTCAATCTTTAGACCTATTCTCTAACACTAACTCATTTAGTGAATGAATCCAATCTGATTGATTGAAATACCATCCGTAAGCCAGCAATGCCCAAACGTATATCTTTAGCACAGTCTTTTCTCCTGAACTTCAGTCTTGGGTATCCTCTTGTCTATTTGACAACCCCACTTGGATGTCTAGAAGACATCACGCACTCAATATGTCCCTCATCAAACTTCTTCCTTCAAGACTACTCAACCTGTAGTCGTTTCCAACTTACTTGACAGTAACTACATCATTTCCACTATTCAGACCAAACATACGGAAGTCATCCTTGTCTCTCTCTTTTCCTCACACCTCTCATCCAATCTGTGAGGAAATCCTCTTGGTCCTGACATCAAAATATACACAAAATTTAATCTTTCTCACCACCTTCACTGTGGCCACTAGTGAAGTGGCCAGCTAGCTAGTAACACTATCTCCTACTTGGACTACTGAAATAGCTTCTAAACTGCTTTGCTTGATTCCATCCTTTTCCCTTCAAATCTATTCTCAACACAGGAGTCAGAGAGATTAATTTAAAATATAAGTCAAATTTTGTCATTCTTCTGCTCATAACCTTGCATTGACTTCCCATCTTACTCAAATGGTTGTGCTCTCCCCCCACCCTTGTCCCCCATTACTTCTTCAATCTCAACTCCTACTACTCTCCTTCTCGCTCACTGCACTGTAGACCTACTCATCTTGTTGTTTCTTATATATATCAGGGATATACCAGGGATGTTCTTGCCTGATGACTTTTGTACTGGCTGTTTATTCACCTGGGATGCTATCCCCCCAGGTAGGCACTTGGCCAATTACTTTACCAACTGTAGTAGATTGAATTATTGACCTCAATTCTTCATCCTTCCCTACATCCACACTCTTGCCTCATGATGAGTACAGTTTGTTTCTCTGTCCTTGACTTTAGACTTGGTCATTTGACTTCCTTTTGCCAATGGTATATGGGCAGAAGCAAGAGTAGGTCAGTTTTGAGCCTAGCCCTGAAGAGGTCTGCTCTCTTGAATTTTCATCACCATGAAAATTCTTTCCCCTACCAGACAGAACTACACAGGTTATGCCCTAGAGTAAATATACATGGAACAGAACTGCTTCAGTCAACCTATAGACCATTAACCAAGAATAAATTATTGCTCTTTTAAACCAGGGATTGGAAAACTTTTCCTGTAAAGGGCCAGATAGTAAATATTTGAGGCTTTATGATCTATATAGTCTCTATTGTCTCAACAACACCATTGTAGCTTGAAAGCAGCCACACAATATACAAATGAACATAAAACATGTCTGTGTTCCAACAGAACTTACAGAAACAGGCAATAGTGAATTAGGATTTGAACTGGGACTCTCTGATTCCAAAGTACTCTTACTGTCCACTGTTATCACTATAATATCATTTAATTTCATTTAGGTCAGGTGTCTGGAGAAACTCATTATATTTTGTTTAAGAAATAAAAACAACAATGATCTATAAATATGTTTGATAAAATGCACATCTAGCTAATTCAACTGTTACTTTTTTTTTTTTTTTGGCCTCACAATCATGTAGAATCATTCAACCCCTTGTTCCTTTATATCTTGCATATGATTGTATATCCTTAATTGAATAAGGTCTTTTTGGCATGTTTCATACCCATGTTCCTGACTCAGTCTATGCTTGCTTGCCTTGAAGCTATTAGACCAAACGTCCCTAAATTAATCCAACATATGTAAGTTCTAGCTGTTATTTGGACGTTCCTGGCCTGCTACTCCACTTGATTTTGCATTTGAATTACCTCAGCATGTACTCAATCTTTGTCGGTACTCAAGAGTTCCATTTCTCTCTAACTAATGCCCATTTCTTGGTCTGGTCCAGCCTTAGACCATCTGCAATGAGCTATCAATTTCTCAATATTCTGAATGCTCACTTGCACAAGTTAGAATTAGAACACTGCCAGTCCCTATTAGTTCCCATCCCCTTCCTTTGTGTGTAGTAAACTAAACAACTTTAACCTTCGGCTTCCAGAAAACAGAAATTTGGAGTCACATTTCTATCCCCTATAGGCATTCAAGCGGACCTGACAGAAGCCTGTATCTACCATTCATGCTTGGAGGCTATCAATGTTCTTCAATGAAAGCTTATTCTATTAAGGCAGGCAGATCTGCCATTAGATACTGGTTTCGCCATTAATAGGTATGTACATTTGACCAAGTTACTTAATGTCCTCAGCTTCTTTGTCTCCGTAATGTTTTAATGAAACTCACTTCACAGGGTTTTTTTTTTCTCCCTGCATTTTCTACTTTAATTTACTTTCAGGAAAGTTGATGACACCTCTATGCCCATTATTGCAGGAGGAACATGTGGTAAGGGTGAAAACAGAAAGATCTTATAAGGATGACTGATTTTTGCTCTTAAAAAAAAAAAACTTTTAGGGAAAGGGGTTCATGAGCATAGTTAGAATATCTTGAAGATACATGAAAGCAAAATGGTTTTTAGCATAAAATATAAGGATTCACATATGCTAGGGAAGGAAAAATAAGGAAAAAGTCTCTGAATCTCAAAGCTAAACAGGATGTATATATCCTGCAGTACCACTGAGATTTGGCAAGATCCCAAGATATTACATATGCCTCGTATGTCAGGTTCATGAAAGATTATAATGAGAAAAAAAATCTAGGCAGGTAGCTCGGGGTCAGATTTTGCCACCTTACAGAGTTTATACTTTAACAGAGAGTGACACGTTTTAAGAGGAGGTGAGACTTCATTCAAGAGCTATTTTAGGAAGATTAATCTGAGGGAAGTCAGAATTGAAGGAGAGAGAAAATGGAAGGAGAGAGAAATTGGTGGCAGAGAGATTAGAGGGAGAGATAGGAATTAAGGTTTATTGTAATAGCCAGAGTCTGAGGTGATAAAATCTGAAACTTGTATTGTTTGAACCTCCCAATTCTTGGAATTTAAAGGCTGGGTGAAGAAAGCACATTGGTCAAGATTTCAAGATGCTCTTGGCCTTGCCAGACACAATTACAGTCACCTGTGAGCTAAGCCGGAGCTTGAAACACAAAAGTGCTCAGAATCCCATTTAACCTGGCCTCTCTATGCTAGGAATATTATGAGATGGACCTTTTGTCTTCTCTTCAGCAATTCACTTAAGATAACCTCAGGTCCGAGAGGTAGGAAATTGGATGCAACTGAAAAGGGCTACTGAGAGAAGATTGAGTAGCTCACTGATTGTAATGGTTCCAAAATCAGGCTTGCTGCACTCTTAAAGTCAAAGGGGGTATGTGTATGGTGTTTTCTTTTACAAAGCACTCCACAATCTTCTTACTTATTTTAAAGATCATTATTGCCTTTAAAATACAAATTGCAGGATGCCTGGGTGGCTCAGCCGTTAAGTGTCTGCCTTTCGCTCAGGTCATGATCCCAGGGTCCTGAGATCGAGCCCCGCATCAGGGTCCCTGCTCCACGGGAAGCCTGCTTCTCCCTCTCCCACTCCCTCTGCTTGTGTTCCCTCTCTCCCTGTCTCTCTCTCTCTGTCAAATAAATAAAAAATCTTTTAAAAAATGCAAATTGGACTTACATTGGCATTAAACAACATATATCACTAAGCTTTGACAGATGCCGGTTAGGCTTAGAGAAGCTTTTCACTGTTCTTGGAGCTATTTTCTCTTACCAATGAGAAAGTCAGAATTTCCCGGGTTACAGTAAAGCATTAACAGTAATACACTTACTGACTCTGCCTAAACATTTAGTAACTGTTGAATATAGAAATAAATATCACCTGATCTGTTATCCGGTAACTATAGAAAGTAGTAATGACCTAAAGATTACTTACCTAATCTCTATTTTGCCTTGGAATAAAATTTATAGAGAGGATTATAGTTCAGCTAATTTTTACTTAAGGAATAAAGGAAAAAAGAATCACATCTTTTGAGAGACTACTATGTTCCAGATACTTTGCTAGGCCTTTGGCATACATTATTTCATTCAAATCTTATAACAACCCTATAAGCTAAATATTGCCAGTTCATTTTACAAATGAAAAAAATAGAACCTCAGAGAAATAAGATCACATGACAAAAATAAAACACATAAAAATGTATAAAGGCTGGGATTCTACTCCAAGTTTGTCTCTCTAATTTTAGAAAAGAAACTATATGACTAATTTCCAAATAAAATATACAAGAACTACTGATTAGCATTAAAAGGAAAGAAAGGAAGAAAGGCACTTCAACATGCAAGGTATGTTATATCTGCTATGTCATTAATATTAGTCCCATGTTATAGATGTAGAAATTAAAGAGCTGGAACTGACCTCTGTAACTGCCAAACTCCCCCGCATAGAATGATGGAATACTGGAATAAAAAGGTATCTTATCTCATCTGACATCTTCATTGAACAGATGAGTAAGTAGAGGCCAATATAACCTAATGTGATTTGTCCAAAGGCAAACAAGTTGTCAGTAATCAAGAGCTGTGTCTGCTTCTGAGGTTCTTACCGAAGCACCAAGGCCCATTGTTCTCCTAAATTATGAGGACTGTCACTCAAGGTCTATCTTTGCTGAACTTTCACTGAGCGTTCTGACATCTTCAGGATTTCTCCTTTGCTACTCCGAATGCCTATTTTTCACTACATCTTTCTTCTCAACCTCTCTAGGACAATGATCTCTAACTTCAAGTTTTTTTTTGTTTTGTTTTGTTTTTTTTTTAAAGATTTTATTTATTTATTTATTAGAGAGCGAGTGAGAGAGAAACAGCATGAGAGAGGAGAGGGTCAGAGGGAGAAGCAGGCTTCCCGTGGAGCAGGGAGCCCGATGTGGGACTCGATCCCAGGACCCTGGGATCATGACCTGAGTCGAAGGCAGTCGCTTAACCAACTGAGCCACCCAGGCGCCCCCCTAACTTCAAGTTTTTAATACCGTTTTGTTAAAACTGCTCCTGTTCCATTCTTCTCCACTTCTGTGCATCCATGTGCCTCCATCTACCTGGTTGCTCATGATAGAAAGTGGAAGCTATTCTTAATAACCCATTCTAGCTCATTTGCTCATTCAATCCATCCCATGGTCAATTTATACTGCCTTCATAATGTATGTCCCACTTCATTTTGTCTCCACCGACTGCCATTCCATCTGGTTCAAATCACCATCATCTCTCACCTAGCCCTATGTAGTAATCTTCTAATGGATATCCCCCACTGAAAAACCCCGTCTCTTTTTATTTTTGTTCTTTTGCTATCTATTCTCCACACAACCAGAAGTAAGAGAATCTTTTAAAAATACAAATCATATATTTTTTAGATCTCTTTAAAACCCTTCAATGGCATCCAGTGTACTTAAGATCCATTTTTAAAACTAACATGGCCCTCAAGTGCTTGTATCATCGACCTGAATCTACCTCTTGGTTTTGCCTTGTTTCACTCACTCTTTCCATCACTAATTCTTCAGACACACTGGCAATCTCTCATTTCTCAGACACTTTCAGCTCACCCTTCCAGTATTTTACCAGTTCAACTGTAATTTCCAGAGAAGCTTTTCCTGTTCTCTCAATCTAAACTAGGCATTCCTTTAATTTTCAATCGTAGAAATATATTTTTCCTTCATTGCACTTATCTCAACTTCTAAATAACTGCTTATTTTTGTGGTTAGTTGTTTATTGTTTTTCTTGCTGTCTAAACTGTAAAGACAGTAAAGGCAGGGGCTACGTCTATTTTGTTCTCTGCTAAATCCTCTCTCTGCCTTATCAAAGTGACTTATGCATAGTAGAAGTCCATAAAAATTTGGTGAAAAGATGAATGCCTAAACACTTAAGTTTGTAATGGGATTCTCTCAAAATAAATTTATTTAAATGGATGTACTTTAATTAAAAAAATCAAAGTTTTTATACTGCACTTGATAGTGGCAGGGAGAGAATGAAAGAAGTATTAAAAACACACAAGTATAGATAGAAATTAACATGTTATATATACCTCAAATGTTAGGGAATTAACATTAAATATGTTTCGCTTCCTGAAAGGTATTTAATGAATGACCACTTTGTCTACCTGGTCCAAGTTCAGTTTCTTTTAAAATAACGAAAAGTAAGAAAGATCTGGCCTTAATCAATTTTTCCCCCAATCTTACTGTTCTCTGATTAAACTTGGTCCTGAAGATGATAAAATATCCACAAAGTGAAAAAGGATTCCTGGATTACATGAATAAGGGCAGATGTAGTAATCTAGTCAGAACAAAGAATATATGTATATACACAACAAGATGTGACATCGGACTGTTTTTATATACATAAAACAGAATGTACTGATTTATCAAAGGTATCTGACAAATAAATACATGATAGCAAAGAAATTAGAAGTTCTGGTCAAGCATTTACTGACTGACAGACCTCATAATTCAGTTGTGTGCTGATGGAATATCCCTGACAAAATTGCCTGACAAATTTTTTTCTGCTACTCTTCTGTCAATGAACCACTAATACTGAGCACAGTAAATGGGAAACCATGAAATTCAGGTAATTCAAGAATCAATGCTACTGAAACAAAAAGAATAGTCCTTAGCATCTTAAATTACACACATATTCTTCATGTACTTTTCCCTGTATAGACATAGCCACTATAACGTATACTGTCTTATTGAAATTTGACTCAAAGAATACAACTAAATCAACACGTAGAGCTAATTTCACTATAATTTTGACAGCTTTCTAAGTAAAAGACTAGTTCTCAATCAAGTCTCCTACCTAACTTCCCCAATTCTTTTGTGGAACGAGGCAGAGTAGAAGTATTTAAATAAATAAAATAACCTGCTAACTTTATCTTGCTTTATGAATGTTATAAATGGGGTCTCCACTAAAATGCATAAATCATTCTCCCTTGTGAGTCTCAACCAGGCTTCTGTTTACCAGATGGAAGTAAAAAGTGACAGAATATGCTACATGTGCTCCAAATCCTGCTGTCAAGACTTTCAAAAAATGATATGTCTCTAAACATCCCACCATAGTCCAGATGTGTTGGGCTTGATCTTAAAAAAGTAAAATAAAATAAAACAGCCACAGGTACAGGCAGGAATCTGTTCCAGCTTCTTCAAGAAGAATGCCTGGAACTTCTTAATGACAGTTAAAATAAAAGGCCATACAGAGCACAGATCGAGAACGTTAAGACCTGCCCTATGCTTGAAAATGGCAGGTCATTCTAAGCTTCAATCATTGTGCTCTGGAAGCTAGATTAAAGAAAAAGCACATTCATTAAGTTACAGGAAACCTCCTGGCCAGCAGAGGGCAAGATCAAGAAAATCAGATAGATTTCCCTTTACATTAATCATTTACAAAGTACTTTCATATACTTTCTGCTATGGTTTGAGTGTTTGTTTTCCCCCCAAAATTCATAGTTGGAAACCTAACCCTCAAAGCGATGGTAATAGGAGGTGGGGTCTTTGGTAGGCTCCACCCTTATGAATGGGATTTAGTACCCTCATAATAAAAGAGGGCCAAAGAGTTCCCTAGCCCCTTCTCTCAATTCAGAATACAATGAGAAGCCTGTGCCTGGAAGAGGGCTCTCACCTGACCATGCTGGCACTCTGATCTGGGACTTCCAGCCTTCAGAACTATGAGAAAGTAAATTTCTGTTGTTTATAAGCCAGCTAGTCTGTGGCATTTTGTTATAGCAGCCTCAACAGACTAAGGCACCTTCTTCAATCTAATTCTTACCGCAACTATGATATAGGTATTACTGCTCCATTTTGCACATGAGGAAAATAAGAACTTGAAAACTTACATGATTTGCCTGGTATCATCTCTGCTGCTAACTGACAGAGTCGGCTTTTGCATACAATTCTTCATACACCAAATTTAGTGCATTTCCCACAATATCACCAGCAAGTTCTCTCTACTAAACTCCTAAAGGATGTTTGAATCTTGCCTTTGTTCACACAAATTACATTTCTTAATTCAGATCAAGTTCAAGCATCTCTGTTAAAACTATACAGCAAGGTGAGTGTGAGTATGGACAGCATGGTGCCTGATAACAAACTGAACTGTCTCTTGTAGTATCTCCAGCCCTGAGACACTGCCAGAATGGGAATATGGCCTTGAATGAATGAATGTTATCTCCAGAACCCCTTTGGGCAGATGTGATTTTGATTTCATTTTGTTGAATTCTCTTTTTTTTTTTCTTTGACTCTCATAGCCCTGTTCTCTTTTTGCTCTTTATTAAAATCTGAACTGTTGTCTTAAGAGACAACTCAATTAAGAGAAAATAAAGCTAAAACCCACATTTTAGCTAATAGTGACCCACATTATTTTATTTTATTCTAATGTCACAGTTTTTATTTCAATCTGTCCTTTAGGAGTCAGAGGCAGTCTCAGATCTGTCACAAAACCTTTTCCCAGAACACTGATCTTCCAAGGATTAAGGAAAAAAACACATCTCTGCCCAAAGAGTATAAACGGTATCAATTGAGCATAACACTGTTGCACAAGAGAAAATATTCTTTTCTCATTACATCATCTAACAAGTTTTGCACCATATACCATTGTATTTATTTATTATTAAGGAATTTTTCCAAAGCTTAAAATAAAGAAAAAGGAGACCACATCTTCTTTCAATGTCATATTGCAGCACTGTCTAGCAGATGCCCCAAGGATTATTTGGCTATCTAAGGGGGTTTAGCATTGTTTGACTGTGGGTCAAGGGGCCAAATACTAAAGTTTCATGTTACTTTGCAGATTTTTTTTTCCATTCTATAACTAGAAGTTTGTACCTCTTAATCCCCAACACCTATTTCACTCATCCCCCCCAACCCCCTCCCCTCTGGCAACCACCAGTTTGTTCTTTGTATTTATGATTCTGTTTCTGTTTATTTGCTTTGTATTGTTTTTTAGATTCCACATATAAATGAAATAATATGGTATTTATATTTCTCTGTCTTATTTCACTTAGCACAATATCCTCTAGATTCACCTATGTTGTCATAAATGGGAAAATTTCATTCTTTTTTATGGCTGAGTAATATTCCATTACAGACACAGACACACACACATACACACACACACACCCCACATCTTCCTCACCCAGTCATCAATTAATGGATACTTACATAGCTTCCATATCTTGGCTTGTGTAAATAATGCTGCAATAAATGCAGGAATGTACATATCTTTTCAAATTAATGTTTTCCTTTTCCTTGGATAAATACCCAGTAGTGGAATTACTGGGTCATATAGTAGTCCTATTTTTAATCTTTTGAGGAAACTCCATACTGTTTTTCACAATGGTTGCACCAATTTACTTTCTCATTTTCTCTGAGATAGGCCAAAGAATAGCAGAAGAGGAGTGAATATCCATAAGCAAGGTGCTCTTTGTTACTATGGGCTCATATAACATGAACTATTCATTTAAATATTCACTCAATAAATACTTATTTATTGAGCATCTACAAAATGTCAAGTCCTTTTTTCATTGGGAGAGGGTAAGCAATCAGTGGTAAAATGATAAATCAGGCACAGATTCTATTCTTAAGGAAATTATACTCATGAATAAAAATCACTTTAGAGCATCTTCTACTCTATGTGCCTTGAGTCCATCTCATTATGTCTCATTAGTCCCTTTACTCCTGTTTAGCTTAGTCTTCACAAGAAACTCAAGACTCCTAATTCATTCTGTATCCCCCAGACTTTCAACCCTTTTGGCTTTGTTAATTTTTATATATGGCTCTATTTCATACCTTTACCCAGCTCTGGAGAGACTTGTCCTATCAGATGTCAAAACATACACAAAGTGACAGGAATTAATAATTGCAGTATAAAAAAAAGAACTGTAGTATAATTCAAGTTAGAAAAAAATTAGAAAAATTGATCAATAAAAAGCTCACAAGCAAATCCACACACACATGAAAATAGATATATTACACAGGTGCCCTTGTAGATACATCATTAAGGTAGTTCTTAATATTATTCACTAAATATGTCCCTTTATTTTCCTTCTAGGTACATGAAAAAATTAGTTTCCCCCTCTCTTTGATGGTAGGTATGAACTTGTGACTTACAATGGTCAAAAAAATGTGAGTATAATTATGTCACTTCCTTGAAAAAGCTTCAAAAACCAGTCACTAATTTGTCTTTCTCTCCCTCTTTCAAAGTAATTCTAGAAGCTTATGTCAGAACATAGCCTCCATGAACATGGGCACCTGAGTGGCTATGATGTGCAGAGTCCATGTTAACTTGTCTCACACATACAACATGAACTGAGAAATAGACTGTTACTGTGTTATGTCACAGGAATTTTTGGATTATTTGTTATAACAGCATAACTGAGTTTACCTGACTGATGCAGCAGGGACAGGATGAATTGTTTAATAAATTATTCTTGGTCAGGTGAGCAATCATATAGAAAAAAAAATGAAGTGGGTTCCTTACCCCACAGCATATACAAAAATCAATTCCATTTTAGTAAAAAATTTAAGTTAAAAGCTTTAACACTTACAACAAAAACATAAGATGACATATTTATGACATCAGACTTGGAATTATATCTTAAACCTAACACAAAAAGTCTTAGCCATAAAAGAAACATTGGTAAATTTGACATTAAAATTCATATTATAGATACAACACCTAAATCCTGATGCATAAAAGAAGAAATAATAAACTGGACTTTATTGAAGTCAAAAACTTCTACTTCATGAAATAGAATAAAGACAAGCCACAGACTGGGAGAAAATATTTGCAAATCATCCACCTGATAAAATACTTGTATCCACAACATAGAAATAATTCTCAAAATTCAATTATAATTGAAACAACACACAGTGGGAGTGCATTACTTACAACAGCCAAGATATGGAAGCAACCTAAGTGTTCATCAATAGATGAATGGAAAAAGAAGATGTGATATACTTTATATAATGGAACATTACTCAGTTGTGAAAAAGAATGAGATTTTGCCATTTGTGACAGCATGAATAACAAAGAGGGTATTATTATGCTAAGTGAAATAAGTCAGACAGAGAAAGCCAAATTCCATATTATTTCACTTATATGTGGAATCTAAGAAAACAAAACAAATGGACAAAAAAAAAAGAAACAGATCCATAAATACAGAAAAGACTGGTGGTTGCCAGAGTGGAAGGAGGTAAGGAACAGGAAAAATGGATGAAGGGGAGTGGGAGGTACAGGTTTCCAGTTATGGAGTGAATGAATAAGTCACAGGGATGAAAGATACAGCATAGGGAATATAATCAATTGTATTATAAAAACATTATATGGTGACAGAGGGTAGCTACAGTTGTGGTGAGCATAGCATAACGTATAGAGTTGTTGAATCACTATGTTGTACACCTGAAATGAATGTAACAAAGTGCTCAGCATTATTATTGTAGTAGTTATTATTTGTTATTACAAGTTAAAACCAAATTGAGATACGATTACACACCATTACAACAGATAAAATAAAATAAAATAAACTCAGATCATACTAAGTGTTGGCAAGAATATGGGACAACTAGAACTCTCATACACTACTGGTGGGAATATAAAATGGTAGAATCACTTTGACAGTTTGTCAGTCTTATGAAGTTAAACACATCTACCATGTGATTCAGTCATTCCATTATTAGGTACCTAACCAAGAAATGAAAGCATATGTCCACACAAAGACCTGTACATGAATGTTAACAGCAGCTTTATTTGGAAGTGGTAAAATTTGGAAACAATACAAATGCATCGATATGCAAATAAATAAACTGGTATATTGCTATAGAATACTACTCAGTAATAAAAAGAACAATTGCTAATATGTACAATATGGTTGAATCTCAAAATAATCACGCTGAGTGAAAGAACCTAAAATTCCACCACTAAAACAGAGTGTGTACTTTTTATTTCATTTATATAAAACTCTAGAAAATGCAGACTAATCTATAATGGCAGAAAATAGATAAAAGTGACTGCCTGGAAGTGGAAGGTGAATGAAAGGACAGGAAGGGGAATTACAAAGTTACAGGAGGAAACATTTGGGGGTAATTACTTGTCTTAGTTGTGGTAATGTTTCACAAGAAGACATAAGTCAAAATGTATCAAATTGGATACTTTAAATAAGGATTGTTTTCTTTATGTCAATTATATATCCATACAGGTTAAAAAAAAGTTAAATATCAAAGAAAACCAGAGTCTCTCCTTGCTTGCATGTTCCTTAGTGGTGATCTCTAGTTCTTCCTCTGTCTGGAGAACCACATGTGACCTTCCTGCTCCCTGACCTATGCTACTCCTGATTGCTCACCTGCTCTGGACACCATCCTCCTAATCAACTGCTACAAGGTATGTAGGTATGAGTCTCAATCCTTGAAGGAGTGAAGAGTGAAGCCAAAGGTCCTCATCAGTGCTCTCCTGGAATACACCCCCAAGAGGTAAACCTTCTCATGTCAAACACACTATGCAATAGTTAGCTCTGGATATGTCTGACTTGACTCTCCTGGAGATTTCAGGCTTCAATGAGTAACTGAAATCAGAAAGTGCTGAAGGTCCAAGATAGAATGCCATTGGTGGCATGGTATAAGATGCCCCTCTGCCAAGGCATTCCTGAGCTGGAAGAAGAGAAACACCTGTAAACCAAAAGAATGTATACACTTTATTAGTGTCTATATGATGAGGCAAAACTATGGACAAAGTGAAACAGATCATAAATCTCAAAAAGTCATAAAATACTGGTCTCAGATATTAAAGCCAATGTTGCTAACGCCAAGACAAAGAAGTTTAGGGCAATCTTGAAAACAGTGGGCAACCCTTTGGTTCTGCCCAGGGGTAGTGACCTACCTACACTGTTTACTGCCCCTGCCTCCAGTATACATTACTAACAGACTTGAGGAAGGAATATCAGAAGAAAGATCTACTTGAACTCTACCGAAAATTTCATTTGGAGAGGAAAGGAAACAAAACTGACCTTCAAAATGATGGTGGGTGAAGGGGTAAAGCAACTTTTCTCTAATGAAAAGTTGAGAATTAACTATAACACATATTAGGAAGTTTCTTTCATGCTATAACTGGTGAGGAAAATAAATTATCTAGTTCCACGCCTTCCCCCCCCCAAAAATAAAAAATTATCAGCAGCAATACAAGGGAGAAGATATCTTTAACAGCTAGATCAACAAAGGATTAAGAATTATTATGTATTTAAAATAGAATCTTTCAACAATAAAAAGACATAAAACCTAATAGATAAATACATAAATATGCATCCCATACAGAGGAAACATAACTGGAAAATAAGTATGTGGTAAAAAGCTTAGTCTCATTAGTAATCTTAGAAATTAAATTAAGACAACAATAAGATGTCATTTTATACCTACTAGATTAGCAAAACAAAACAAAACAAAAGCAAAAAAACAAACAAACAAGAAGTTTGACAATACCATATAGGTGAAGATAGGAAACAACAGGAACTTTTCCGCTAGAGTGTATTGGTTTAATCACTTTGGAAAACAATTTGGAATTTTCTCAAGTTCAACATGGGCAATTTCACTTCTAAGTGCAGTATCTAGAGAACCCCTTGCATCTGTGTACCAGCAAATGTGCACAAAAATATTCATTGCAGCATTGATTGCAACAGAAAAAAACCCACAAAATAATCTAGCAGCAGAATGGAATGATACATATTTTGGATTTTAGCACTAGCAAGTCAAAAAGACTTTGTATGACATTACCTCATAAAGTTGAAAAGTTATGTAAAACTAAAAAAAAAAAAGGAATAAAACAATTTTTTAAAGCAAGGAGAAGATGATCCAGGATGCTGGTTATTTCAGGGAGTGGGAGAGGGACAAGAAAAGGGAAGAGCAAAGTATGATTCTGTAGCACGGGCAGTGTCTAGTTCTTAGGCAGGGTAGCATATTTATGGATGCTCATTTTTAGCATTTTAGTATGAATAAAATGCAAAAATTAGATAGGAGAAAATATTTTTAAAAAGCAATAGCTGAGACTTTTCCATAACATAAAATAAATTCCTCAGATTCAGGAGTAGAAGACCAGCAAATTGGTCATAATGGCAGGTAAAGAAATTAATGAAGACTATCCAGTAGAAATTCATGAGTATTGGGGTGCCTGGTGGCTCAGTTGGTTAAGTGGCTGACTCTTGGTTTCAGGTCATAGTCTCAGGGTCCTGGAATCAAGCCCTGTGTCAGGCTCTGCACTCAGCAGGGAGTTTGCTCAAGGATTCTCTCTCCCTCTCCCTCTGCCCCTCCTCCTTCTCAGGCTCTCTCTCTCTCTCAAATAAATAAATCTTTAAAAAAATCATGAGTATTTATCAACATTTGAGAATTCCATTGGTGCTATGGATGAGATGCTGAAGATCATGATGTCTGTTTTGAGAAATGAGTTGTTGCAGAAGTTGGATCTCCTTGAACAAGCAAAAGTGGATTTAATTTCTGCTTACACATTAAATTCAATGTTTTGAGTTTATTTGGCAACACAGGGAGTTAACATCCAGTAAAGCAGGAATTGGAAAGAATCAGAGTGTACATGAACAGAATCAAGGAAATAACAGACAAGAAAAAGGCTGGCAAGCTGGACAGAGGTGCAGCTTCAAGATTTGTGAAAAATGCCCTTTGGGAACCAAAACCTAAAAATGCATCCAAAGTTGCCAATAAAGGAAAAAGTAAACATTTAAAAAATGCACTCTCCAAAAGTAATGCAGTATAAAAGTAAAAATAAATAAGTAAATACACATATGAAACTTGTGATTTCTTAGAAGCTTCTAAACAGAAAAGACAAATTTTCTAAAAGACACTCTTCAGGGGGAAGATGAAAGATGCGGGGCACTGACTGGCTCGGTCAGTAGACCATGTGACTCTTGATAGCAGGTTGTTAGTTCAAGCACCACGCTGGGCAAGGAGCCTACTTAAAACAAAAAAAAAAGATGAAAGATGAGATATACAGGAAAGAATGAAAAATAAAGTAGTAAATATGAGTTAAGTATGACCATATAAAACAATAATTATAATAGCATGTGGACATTTTAAAAATTGAAAATTCACAACACTAATAAATTACAACACCAATAAATTAGTTGAGAGTGAGATACTGAAATTAAAGTGTCCTAAGGTCCTTCAGCTCTCTAGGAGAATAATAAAAGTACTAACTTTAAACACTGATAAGTTAAGAATTCATGTAATAACTTCCATGGTAACCACTAAAAGACTAGACACATTGTGATTAGCTTCTAAGCTAGCCAAAGGAAATATAAACTGAATTTTTAAAAATTTAATCCAAAAGACTGCAAGAAAAGAGAATAAAAGAAACAAGAGAAGCAAATGATGTTTACAAAAGATCTCTCTAAAATATGGAGGCACAGAAAAATTGGAAGTAAAAGTGTGTCTCAAAGTATGCCATGGCAACATTCATGAATAGAAAGCTGGTATAGCTATATTACTATCAGTTAAATAGGCTTTAAGTTAAAAGCCTTCCCAGAGTATAAAGAAAGCTATGTAACAATTCTCGATTCTTATATACTGAACATAGCCTCAAAATAAATAAGGGGGAAAAATGACAGAAGAAAAGAAAGAACTTCATAATCACAGTGGGAGACTGTAAAACGATTTAATTATTGAAAGAATAAGTAGACAAAAAATTAGCAAAGATACAGATGTCAACAAAATAATTAGTAAAAGTGACCTAAGGGGCAAATATTGGATACTGCACAAAAGAAGTGTAAAATACACATTCTTTTCAAACATTTGCAGAAATTAACCATTTAATGGGATATAAGATACATCTCAAGTCATTTCAAAGGAATGAAATTATATAGACTGTGTTATTTGTAACTAAACACAAATAAAATTTTTAAGAAGTAGAAAAAAACTATGCTTGGAAATTAATATACTTACTTCTAAATAATATATTATTAAAAGAAAGAATTATAAATATAAGAAAATATTTTGAATTGAGCAGTAATAAAAGTACTAGATGCCAAAATGTGTGAGATGCAGCTAATTAAATACATATATTACATAAGATGAAGTACTGATAGATAATGAGCAAAGTATGTATTATAAGAAGTTTGAAAGATTCATCAGTATTTTAGGGCCGCTATAATTCATACTTTGATTGCCATAGAATAATACACTGTTTGAAGATACCAAAAATATAGTTACCTAGTCTCTTTTAGGGACTATTTAGAATGTTCCAAGGTTTTTCTGTTATAATGCAGCTACAGACGTTACTATAAATATTTCTGCAGTGAAAGCTTGAGCTTCTCTTGGGTAAACATTTAAAAATAGAAGTCTTGAAGTGTTGAGTTTGTGAACAACTGAAGTTGTTATACTAATTTATAGTCCAACAATGAGTAAGAGATATTCCACATCCTCTCCAACACTTAGGTTATTGGACTTCTTAGTATTTGCTGTTCAAATGAACATGAAATGTGAATGTGAAATGGCATCTCACTGGGGCTTTGAATTGCATTTCCCTATCACTGCTGAGGTTAAATACCTCTTCATGTGTTTATCAGCCATTGTTTTTCCTGTTCATGGTTTTTGCTCATTTTTCTATTGAGTGGTTTATCCTTCCCCCCTAAGGTCAGGCACACGGCAGGATGTCCACTATCACCACTGCTATTCAACATAATACTAGAAGTCCTGGCCACAGCGATCAGACAACAAAAAGAAATAAAAGGCATCCGAACTGGCAAAGAAGAAGTCAAACTCTCACTCTTTGCAGATGATATGATACTTTATGTGGAAAACCCAAAAGACTCCACCCCAAAACTGCTAGAACTCATACAAGAATTCAGTAAAGTGGCAGGATATAAAATCAATGCACAGAAATCAGTGGCATTTCTATACACCAACAACAAGACAGAAGAAAGAGAAATTAAGGAGTCAATCCCATTTACAATTGCACCCAAAACCATAAAATATCTAAGAATAAATCTAACCAAAGAGGCAAGAATCTGTACTCAGAAAACTATAAAATACTCATGAAAGAAATTGAGGAAGACACAAAGAAATGGAAAAACCTTCCATGCTCATGGATTGGAAGATCAAATATTGTGAAGATGTCAATGCTACCTAGAGCAATTTACACATTTAATGTAATCCCCATCAAAATACCATCCACTTTTTTCAAAGAAATGGAACAAATAATCCTAAAATTTGTACGGAACCAGAAAAGACCCCGCATAGCCAGAGGAATGTTGAAAAAGAAAAGCAAAGCCAGTGGCATCACAATTCCGGACTTCAAGCTCTATTACAAAGCTGTCATCATCAAGACAGTGTGGTACTGGCACAAAAACAGACACATAGATCAATGGAACAGAATAGAGAGCCCAGAAATGGACCCTCAACTCTATGGTCAACTCATCTTCAACAAAACAGGAAAGAACGTACAATGGAAAAAAGACAGTCTCTTCAACAAATGGTGTTGGCAAAATTGGACAGCCACATGCAGAAGAATGAAACTGGACCATTTCCTTACACCACACACAAAAATAGACTGAAAATCGTTGAAAGAACTAAATGTGAGACAGGAATCCATCAAAATCCTAGAGGAGAACACAGGCAGCAACTTCTTCGACCTCAGCCACAGCAACTTCTTCCTAGAAACATCTCCAAAGGCAAGGGAAGCAAGGGCAAAGATGAACTATTGGGACTTCATCAAGATAAAAAACTTTTGCACAGAAAAGGAAACAGTCAACCAAACCAAAAGACAACCGACAGAATGGGGGAAGATATTTGCAAATGATATATCAGATAAAGAGCTAGTATCCAAAATCTATAAAGAACTTAACAAACTCAACACCCAAAGAACAAATAATCCAATCAAGAAATGGGCTGAAGACATGAACAGACATTTTTCCAAAGAAGACATCCAAATGGCCAACAGACACATGAAAAAGTGCTCAACATCGCTCAGCATCAGGGAAATCCAAAACAAATGAGATACCACCTCACACCAGTCAGAATGGCTAAAATTAACAAATCAGGAAATGACAGATGTTGGCAAGAATGTGGAGAAAGGGGAACCATCCTACACTGTTGGTGGGAATGCAAGCTCGTGCAGTCACTCTGGAAAACAGTATGGAGGTTCCTCAAAAAGTTGAAAATAGAGCTACCATTCGACCCAGCAATTGCACTACTGGGTATTTACCCCAAAGACACAAATGTAGTGATCTGAAGGGGTACGTGCAACCCAATGTTTATAGCAGCAATGTCCACAATAGCCAAACTATGGAAAGAGCCAATATGTCCATCAACAGATGAATGGATAAAGAAGTTGTGGTGTATATATATATATATATATATATATATATATATATATATATGATGGAATATTATGCAGCCATCAAAAAAAAAGAAATCTTGCCATTTGCAATGACATGGATGGAACTAGAGGGTATTATGCTAAGCGAAATAAGTCGATCAGAGAAAGACATGTATCATATGATCTCACTGATATGAGGAATTCTTAATCTCAGGAAACAAACTGAGGGTTCTAGAGGGGAGGGGGGTGGAGGGATGGGTTAGCCCGGTGATGGGTATTAAAGAGGGCACATATTGAATGGAGCACTGGGTGTTATATGCGAACAATGAATCATGGAACATACATCAAAAAAGAAAAAAAAAAGAATGAAGTAATGCAATATTGGTTATAAATTCCAAAATATTATATACAATATAATATCTCTTATACAATTAAAAGAAATTTAAATGAAAATATTCTTTTAAAGGAATACATATATGTGTTAAAACAGTATGTTAAAACATCAAATGAATTATTAAAAACAAGATGCAGGAGAGTAGCTTGGAGGGGATGGGGGCAGAGATATGGATTAGAACAGAAGGACACAGAAAAGTATATGTTAAAGGGATTGGCATGACCTTGTAAGATAATTGAAAAAAATCTAAAAAATTGTTGGAATTAATTAGCATTTATAAGGTTAGTAGATTAAAAAATCTATAAACAAAAATCAATTAGGTTTTATACTGGCAACAAAGTTAGAAAATGATATTTTTAAAAAATACCACTTAGCACAGTACAAAAATATGACATACAGAGGAAGATGTGCAAGATCTTTATAGAAAAAATACAAACTTTACTGAAAAACAATAAAAAGACTCTAAATAAATGGAAAGACATACTGTGGTCATGGATTGGAAAAATCATTATTTTTAAGATGTCAGTTCTCTCCAATTGATCTACAGACTCAAAGCAATCCTAGTCAAAATCTTAAACGACTCTGTGTGTGTGTGTGTGTCTATGTGTCTGTGTGTGTGTGTTTGTGTGAGCACGTGCATGTGTGAATGCACAAATGCAGGAGTAGAATAGCATATTCAATGTGTATGGAAATTCATAGTGCCAATAATAGTCAAGATCTACCAAAAATGAAAATGTATTATAAAGCTATAAATAAGATTATATAGGATTATTGCTTAAGGAGTTAATTATATGTTAAGAGATGATGCAAAAAAATACAAGCTCTTCAACTTCTGTCTTATTTCTATATGTTCTTTAGTGTATCTTGATTTTTCATATGGCATTCAGCTATTTTCCTGTTTAATAATGATTAAACAAGTAAGACAAAAAGTGTTGATGGATTATCAACTTAAAAGGAAGTTATGCTGTAGGACTCTGTCCCTGTGCTTTTTACATTTAATATTTTTAATAAACAACACGAAATGATGAAAGTCTTAGGTTTCAAAATTATCTCAATAACTATTTTCTTTAAATTTGCATATACTTTGCATTTTATAAAACACATTTTATAGACATTATTATATTTAATCTTCATAGTAAACCTGTGAAATAGAGAATGTAATTTTGGGTGGAATAAATTGGAATCCATCATTGCTTAAAGCCAACAGGATTTAAAGGCCTGATTTAATTTAATTTATTTATTTTTAAAGACTTTATTAATCTATTTGACAGGGAGAGAGAGAGAAGAACACAAGCAGGGGAGTGGCAGGAAGAGGGAGAACCAGGCTCCATCCCAGGACCCTGGGATCATGACCTGAGCCAAAGGCAGATGCTTAACCAACTGAGCCACCCAGGTGCCCCAGGCCTCAATTAATTTTAAAAAATGACTTATGAAAATATGGATGGAGGGGATCTAGTTTAATGGCAGTTTTTAAATGGAGTTGAAAAGGAGTTTTAATATGAGAAAAGATAATACTAAGCAGAAAGGAAAATGTTTTAGTCTGTTTAATAGTAGCAAAACAATTTCAAGGGAAGTGATGGCAAGTTGTACTCTGCATTGGTCAGGTAATACTAGGAATCTCTGTTCAGTTCTAGGTACCATATTTTGAAAGACATTAATAAACTAGAGAACATCTGCTGAGGAAAGACCAAGATGATTAAAAAATTAAAACTGTCATGAAAGGAATGGTTGAGATTCACCTGGAACATGAAAGCTCTCATCAAATATTTTAAAAAGCATCCTGTAAAAAAAGAATTATTCAAAAAAAAAAACTAAGAAAAAATAAAAAAAGTTGGCTCAGAGAATAGATATATGGCCAACAGATGAAAATTATAGGAGAGCATATGTCAACTAAGTATAGCAAGAACTTTTCTCATAATTCAAAATGTTCTACTTAACCTCAAGGTTTGGTGTTGTGCAGATTATATTCCAGCTAAGTGCCTGATTTTTTATTCTTATTTATTGAGGCATACATAATCTGCATAGAATCTGGACTGATCTTAGTGGAGTTTTAAAAAAACTTTTTTAAAGATTTAGTTGTTTATTTTAGAGATGGGGGAGGGGCTGAAGGAGAGGGAGAGAGAGTCTTATGCAGACTCCTTCCTTGTAGAGCCCCAACACAGGGCTCAATCCCACCACCCTGAGATCACAACCTGAGCCAAAACAAAGAGTAGGATGTTTAACTGACTGTGCCACACAGGTGCCCCTTTTTAAAATGTTCATGAAGGTAAACCACCATCCAGATCAAGACAGAACCCCAGAGATAAGGGCTATGCGGTCATGGAGTTTACAATCTAGAGAAGACAAACATTAGAGAAAAACAATATAGTGTGAAAATGGGGAAGTCCTGAAGGTGCTCTAAGAGCATCTAATGGGGAATGGAACCTAATCTAGGGGTAAGGGGAAATATCTCAAGGGTGTGACATTTAAACAGACTGGATATGAGAAGTTAACCTGACAAAGGATGAGTTTATTGGTAAATTTTCTGTAAGGGGTACAGTATGTGCAAAGTTCCACCCTTCAAAAAGCAAGAGAGCATGGAGTATTCAAGAACCAGAGACAACTATGAAGGGAAACAATAAAAATTCAGATAAGCAGTCACCAAGGAACTGCATTATTTTCCTTTTAGCTGATCCAAAATAGCTTCTATCATCTTCATATAATATTGATGAGAAATAAACCAACTGACTTGAACAAACAAACAAAAGAATATGGTAATTTTTCTCCTCCTATCTGAGTTTCCCAAAACCTTATGTTTAGGCCAAAGGCCTCTTCCTAACTCTGTCCTCTTAATTTCAGCCCAGGCTTCCTGTGTTTTATTTCTTAGATCTCATGGTCTTCTTACATCTCCTGATCTTTCCAGTTGCTTATTATATAAATATTTCTCTTGAGATTCAGTATATTTTAAGGCAAAAGACTTGACTCTTACTTCCTCAAGGATGAGAAGGATAAGATGAAAGAAGCAACTAATACTTTGTTAGGAAGCATCTTCATGGAATAAAAATTATTAAATTATATCATGTGTCCCAATCTAGAAAAAAAGTCTCATCAAAGGCTATTAAGTATAAAACAAAAAAGTCCTCATTAAGAAAAATATTAATAATTACTATAAATTAAAACTTCAAAATTTGGGGGTAATCTTTTCAATTATATCCATGTTTTTTTGTGGCATCTCCTGACTATAAATTTCTGTAAATTGTAATAATAGCTAAATTCATTGAAAACTTACTCTGTTCTAAGATCTTTACATGTATTTATTTATGTAATTCTTACAACAACATATGAGGTAGCTACTATTACTATGACCATTTAACAGATGAGGAAATTGCCCAGAGTCACATGGCTAGTAAGAAACAGAGTCTAACCCAGGTAATCTGGCTTCAGGTCCTCCAGCCCTAAAGGAGTGCTTATTAATGATGAAGATGAAAAAATTGTAACTGTAAGAAATACCTGGTTGGCAGAGATTCTCCTATACATCATTGAGGCCACTCACAGACAGAGTACTGGTAGAGTGCCATATATCTTTTCTTGCCTAAATAAGCCCCATAAAGAATTTCTAGAAAAGGTAAAAGTCCAAATCCCCTTTCTCAACAAACCTGTATTTCTCAACATAGAAGAATGATATTTAGAAAACACCATGAAGCCCCATAGGATCTGTGGCAAGAGGAGAGTTACTGTTCTCATAGCCATGAGGAATCGGAAAGAGTAAGGTTGGTCATAGGATTTCTACCTCTGTCTTTGCTACCTTGCTTGGTTTTGATTAGTTCCATCTCTCTCTTCAACCCCTCCCCTCCCCAACCCTGGGTGCCCAGTGTGCTTGACTGCCTAAAGCACCTTTCCAACCCTCTCCCAATGCTGAACCACTAACCTGCCAAGCTATCCTGTGTATTAACTAGTGAGCCAATAATCTTTTCTATCCTTGCTGTAATGTAATAATAAAAGCATTAGATTTGGAGTCAGAGGCTTCCATCTGCCATTAGCCATATGACCCTGAGCAAGTTGTATAATTTCTCTGAGCCTCAGTTCCTCATTGCTAATAGGAAAATGACAATGGCCCACAGAATTGTCTATAAAGAACTTTGTAAATTATAAAGTACTAGGGGATATACTAAATTATTGATATGTGAATTAAAAAACTCTTTAAGGGAGTTTTATTTCTGGATATGTTTTAACCCATAGGGTGAATTTTTATGATAATGTCAGGTGATGCAGGTAACTGATACATACAGGAGTTAATTTGGGAGCTGAGAGGATCTTTCTATGTCCTTTAAACAAACATCAAAAGCAGGTGTCTTGTCTTCCCACATAACTCCGTAGAGTAGTCAGGTGCACAATTTAAAGTATATGTATCTCCCATAATGAATATTTATCCCCCAATCTATTAGCAATCTATTAGCAGAGTGAATTACTGGGACATGCAAAGGACTAGGCTATTCGTGACTGCTTTGGTTTTGTACTATCCTAACCAGACCCCTGAACAGTAAATTGTTCTGCATGCACATCTTAATGAGCACCAAGCTTCAAAGAGGTCCCACAGACATTTCAGCAAGAGGCCTTCATTTGGTACAAACTCCAGATTACTGCTGGAAGGCTGTTTTGTGTTTTTGAATGGATAGAAAATATACTACCTTTTAAAATTGTAATTAACTATTGTTTTCTTAAGCATAAGTCATTGAATTTGGTCATATGCCACCTCTGGATTTGTTGACATAAATTTGTATTGGGGAATATTAAAAGCAAAATATAATCTACAATCCTTGTCCACACAAATTGCAGTAAATTACAGTTCACCAAATTGCTGTACTAAGAGGAAAATAGAAATGGTTGTGGATTTCATAAAGCAAACATAGTATTCCAAAAATAATTACAGAGTTGTCACCTTAAAATATCCAGTTGTTTCTCAAAAGTGATCAGTATTAAGTAAAGACACTTTCATCCATGTTAGAGTTCATTGACTTTACAGTTACCAATCCCTCCCCCTCTTGACCTATTTTTTGGTATTTATTTTAGAAAAGTTTGTTCTTTTTCTTTATTTTTCTGAGGAGAAAAAGGAAATGCATAAAAAAGAATATGAAAACATTTATATGGATACACACATTTCATTTGCAGAAAATTACATGCCATGATGTTACATGACTTATTATCTAACAATATAATTCATTAACAATAGAGACTTTGCTGTATTTTAAAACCCTAGGAAGCAAAGTCAGTTTTTTATTTGTTTTGTTTTGCTTTTGAAGTAGTGCTCTTTAGAGCAAACTGAAGTTATTAGGAAACAGGCTTCCACTGTCCTATGCAAACTTTAGTTTTAAATAAATTACTCTATGTATATACAAAGCATATGTAAATGCTCACATAATATATAAATTTCTTATATATTAAGTTTATATTGGAAGAAAAAAGAAACACATCCATTTCTCAACATAAAACTAACAACTATAAAACCTATGTTTAGTCCTGAATAACTCTGAAAAAAAGAAGACTGAGGAGATCTTGGAACCCAACAAGTACACAAATATGGAAATTAAGAATTGTCCTCCAAAATAAAATTGTAATCAAAATGTTTATCAATAAAAATCTACAGGTCTCTATGTTTTAATGACTTTCGGAGCTAAGCAGAAGTGATTCAGGTTTGATTCCAAATCTTTTGTAACCATTTTATACCATTATACAACCAAATTAAAAGTTCACCAAAGGCTGATGAATGCTATAGTTTACTCGATGGTTTTACATCAGCTCAACTCAGAGAGGAAAAGTCACAAGGGGTTGATTTTTAATGATAATTTTGATTTCTAATGCTTACAATAAATTAAGTCAACCACTTTCCAAGTTCCGGACTGCCACACATGATCTAAACTGCTCTGTGGGGATAAAACACTTTAGAAGCTTATAATTCCTATGGAGTGTTTTGATTATTTTATACAAACTAAACTCAAACAGCAAAAAATTTCACAAGGGAAATTGTTGTGTGGTTTAAGGCCACATAATCTGGTTTCAACTCTTGTCTTTGCCTTGAGTTAAAGGCATACTCATTAACTTGAAACAATAAACTCAAACCTTAACATTTCTGGAAAGAATTCAATTCAGGACTGGCAGTATCAATGGTAAATATTCCACACAGGCTCAAAGTGATCTTATACAGATATACAGGACATGTAGGTAATGTAGGCAATGCCAAAGTTTTAAATGAGCAACAGATATACTACATATCATTGCCTTATATATGGGCATTACCCCTTCACACACACATGCAAAATTTTCTAGCTTTCTCAATACCGAATTAGAAGCTGGGATTATAATTTAAACATTTATTTAGAGAGGAAATGCAGAATGGAATTGGAATGGTATTAGTTATATACCACATTAGAAAAGCTAATCAATAATAAATTTTTAAAGAAAAAAAAGGTTGGACCATGTAAAAATAGACTAAAAAAAATAACTACCCACCTGGGGTTTATAGCTGAAACGGAATAACATAGGCTAAGTAAGCAACATCCTAACACCTTAGCTAAATGTGATAGAATTGGATTAGGCATTAACACAGAGAAAAGAGAAAATATGGATATTTTAAATGGGCAATAGGGTTTTTTTTTTTCTTTGTAAAAACTAATGTGAGTTAAATTTAGGTGGAAGAGATAACAGGATGCAGCACATTAAAAAGAGAAGGAAACATTGTAGGAATAAGTAGAGAAAAAAAGAAAAGACCTAGAAGGCAGAGAGGCTCAAGAAGGAAGAAATTATGTACACATGTCAGAACAGTGTGCAGCCTAGCACATATCTCACTAAGGAGTGTCTAAAACAATCAGGTAGTTTGACTCACTTAAATATAAAATAAGACTATAAACAGACAAGAGAATAATGGAATGTGGTGGTTCCAAGAATTTTTTCAAAATTATAACTCTCCCACACTAGCTATACATTTGCCTTTGTAATAGCAAGGTTGGAAATCACCAATTCATATGGAACTAGCCATCGCATATTTTTTTTAAAATTGTCCCATTTAGTCACTCTTTGTTTTAAAAGTTGGACTACTATAACAAAGTAAAGCCATGACAAAGAAATTCCATTTAATTAAAAGTAGGTTTGCCAAAGAGAAGACCATCATCACTCTATCTCCCCAGATTTAGAGTCTATTTTCAAAATTTTACTGGAGTGTAAACAAAACATCCACTGCTGCCTCCATTCCCACCATGCTAGTCCCATGTAGGGACTAACCCCAAACACTATGAACTTTGAGAATATTTCCAGAGTAACCTCCAGCTCTATCTATATTGTCCAAACATGGCATACTGTATACCATATATGTACCATAAGTGGCACTATCCATTCAAAGCCTTCTGGCTTCTACTTCTGTACTATATTCTCATTTACTTACTCATTTAGTTGATTGGGGTTTACTGAGTTCTAGACACTGGCATTGCATTACGTATTATGTTACAGACACTGGCACAAATAAGACATTCATGAATTCCGATCCTGAGGAGTCAAGAGCCTAGCAGGGTATTTTGACAAGTTTCAATATAATATAGGAAGTGCAGATTATTATAAGAGCACATAAGAGAAACACCCAATTGTTGTGGTATAAGACGGAGAATCAAGGTAGACTTGCTGAAGGCTGAAACCTAGAGTTTCAGTCCCTCTATGTAGGAGACAAATGAAAGTTAATTTCTAACTTATCTCCTATACCTCTGTAAAATCTTACCAGTTACTAATTCCTTTTGCTTAATTAAACCACATATTCCTTTTGCTTAATTAAATCTTTTCATGGCACATTCCGCTTTAAACCCTTGCTTTTCTGGTCATTATCTCAATGTTCTTTATCCATCTAAAAAATTTACCATTGTCCTTTGCCTTTTTTATTTTTAATGAATTATTTATTTTTTGCTCAATTTTTTTAAGGAAGATTATTTATTTATTTGAGAGAGAGAGAAAGCAAGTGAGCTGGGAAGAGGAGCAGAGGTAGAGAGAGAATCATAAGCAGGCTCTAGCATGGAGCCTGACACAGGACTCAATCTCACAATCCTGAGATCATGACCCGAGCCAAAATCAAGAGTTGGTTGCTTAATTGACGGAGTCACCCAGGTGCCCCCCATTTGCCTTTTTTAAAAAGTAATATTTAACATTTATCAAATGCTTACTGAAGGCTGGGCACTCGTTCTATGTATTTTACCCTTTTTATCTCAATAATCTTCTTGACAACTTTATGAGAGAGGTAATATTACTGTCTTCATTTCACAGATGAGAGGACTGAGGCTTTGAGTATTTTAATAATTTACTCATGGTCAGCTAGCTGGTCAGTTGTAGAGCCACGACTTGTATCTGGGTCACATTTGAATGCTCAGCCTGCATTCTTGGCCACTACTATCTACTGCCTTCTTCCCTTTTGCTACTTCAAAGCCCAGGTTATTCCCATCTCCACCATGCATCTCTCCTTTCTGCAGAAGTTGAAGTGGAATACTTCCAGGTATAAGAAGAAAATAACACTTTTCAACCAAAACAAAGTGAAAGAGCCCTACACTAGCATTACCTTCATACCAAAACCAGATGAAAATATTATAAGAAAATTAAAAATACAGACCAATAGAATTAATAAGATTGTTAAACCCCTGGCCAGACTTAACAAAAAAAGAGAGAAAGGACCCAAATAAATAAAATCATGAACGAGGGGTGCCTGGGTGGCTCAGTCATTAAGCGTCTGCCTTCAGCTCAGGTCATTGTCCCAGGGTCCTGGGATCGAGCCCCGCATCGGGCTCCCTGCTCCACGGGAAGCCTACTTCTCCCTCTCCCACTCCCCCTGCTTGTGTTCCCTCTCTCACTGTGTCTCTCTCTGTCAGATAAATAAATAAATAAATAAATAAATAAATAAATAAATAAATAAATAAAAATCATGAACGAAAGAGGAGAGATCACAACCAACACTGAAGAAATACAAACAATTATAAGAACATATTATGAGCAACTATATGCCAACAAATTAGGCAATCTGGAAGAAATGGATGAATTCCTAGAGATGTATAAATTACCAAACCTGAAATAGGAAGAAACAGAAAACCTGAACAAACCCATAACCATCAAGGAAATTGAAGCCTTAATCAAAAATCTCCCAACAAACAAGAGTCCAGGGCCAGATGGCTTTCCAAGAGATTCTACCAAACATTTAAAGAGGAATTAATACCTATTCTTCTGAAGCTGTTTCAAAAAAAACAGAAATGGAAGGACAACTTCCAAACTCTTTCTATGAAGCCAGCATTACTTTGATCCCAAAACCAGACAAAGACCCCACCAAAAAGGAGAATTACATACCAATATCCCTGACGAACATGAATTCCAAAATTCTCACCAAGACACTAGTCAATAGAATCCAACAGTACATTAAAAGCATTATTCACCACGACCAAGTAGGATTTATTCCTGGGTTGCAAGGGTGGTTCAACATCCACAAATCAATCAATGTGATATACTACATTAATAAAAGAAAGGACAAGAACCACGTGATCCTCTCAATAGATGCAGAAAGAGCATTTGACAAAGTACAGCATTCTTTCTTGATTAAAACTCTTCACAGTGTATGGATAGAGGGAATATACCTCAATATCATAAAAGCTATCTACAAAAAGCCCACAGTGAATATCATTCTCAATGGGGAAAAACTGAGAGCTTTTCCCCTTAAGTTGGGAACACGGCAGGGATATCCACTATCACGACTGTTGTTCAACACAGTACTAGAAGTCCTAGCCTCAGCAATCAGACAACAAAAAGAAATAAAAGGTATCCAAATTGGCAAAGAAGTCAAACTCTCACTCTTCACAGATGACATGATACTCTATGTGGAAAACCCAAAATACTCCACCCCAAAATTGCTAGAACTCATATAGGAATTCAGCAAAGTGACAGGATATAAAATCAATGCAGAGAAATCAGTTGCATTTCTATACACTAACAATGAGACAGAAAAAAGAGAAATTAAGGTGTTGATCCCATTTACAATTGCACCAAAACCCACAAGATACCTAGGAATAAACCTAACCAAAGAGGCAAAGGATTTGTACTAAGAAAACTATTGAACACTCATGGAAGAAATTGAGGAAGACACAAAGAAATGTAAAAATGTCCCATGCTCATGGATTGGAAGGACAAATATTGTTAAAATGTCTATGCTACCTACAGCAATCTATACATTCAAAGCAATGCCTATCAAAATACCATCAACTTTTTCACAGACTGGAACAAATAATCCTAAAATTTGTATGGAATCAGAAAAGATCCCGGATAGCCAGAGGAATGTTGAAAAAGAAAACCAAAGCTGGTGGCATCACAATCCCGGACTTCAAGCTATATTACAAAGCTGTCATCATCAAGACAGTATGGTACTGGCACAAAAACAGACACATAGATCAATGGAACAGAATAGAGAACTCAGAAATGGACCCTCAACGCTATGGTCAACTCATCTTCAACAAAGCAGGAAAGAATATCTAATGGAAAAAAGACAGTCTCTTCAACAAATGGTGCTGGTAAAATTGGACAGCCACATGCAGAAGAATGAAACTGGACCATTTCCTTACACCACACACAAAAATAGACTGAAAATCGTTGAAAGAACTAAATGTGAGACAAGAATCCATCAAAATCCTAGAAGAGAACATAGGCAGCAACCTCTTTGACCTCGGCTGTAGCAACTTCTTGCCAGACACGTCTCCAAAGGCAACAGAAACAAAGGCCACAATGAACTATTGGGACTTCATGAAGACAAAAAGCTTTTGCACAGCAAAGGAAACAGTCGACAAAACCAAAAACGATCTACAGAATGGGAGAAGATATTTGCAAATGTCTTATCAGATAAAGGGCTAGTATCCAAAATCTATAAAGAACTTATCAAACTCAACACGCAAAGAATAAATAATCTAATCAAGAAATGGGCAGAAGACATGAACAGACATTTCTCCAAAGAAGACATACAAATGGCCAACCAACATATGAAAAAGTGCTCAACATCACTCATCAACAGGGAAATACAAATCAAAATCACAATGAGATAACACCTCACACCAGTCATAATGGCTAAAATTAACAAGTCAGGAAATGAAGATGTTGGCAAGGATATGGAGAAAGGGGAACTCTCTTACATTGTTAGTGGGAATGCCGACTGGTGCAGCCACTCTGGAAAACAGTACAGAGGTTCCTCAAAAGGTTGAAAATAGAGCTACCCTGTGACCTAGCAATTGCACTACTAGGTATTTACCCAAAGATACAAATGTAGTGATCCAAAAGGGCACCTGCACCCCGATGTTTATAGCAGCAATGTCCACAATAGCCAAACTATGGAAAGAGCCAAGATGTCCATCAACAGATGAATGGATAAAGAAGATGTCTCACACACACACGCACATACACACAATGGAATACTACTTAATCATCAAAAAAATGAAATCTTGCCATTTGCACAACATGGATAGAACTAGAGGGTATTATGCTAAGTGATATAAGTCAATCAGAGAAAGACAATTATCATATGATCTCACTGATGTGTGGAATTTAAGAAACAAAACAGGGTATCATAGGGGAAGGGAGGGAAAAATAAAACAGGATGAAACCAAAGAGGGAGACAAACCATAAGAGACTCTTAATCATATGAAACAAACTGAGGGTTGCTGGAGGGGAGGGCGCTGGGTGATGGGCAGTAAGGAAGGCACATGATGTAATGAGCACTGGGTGTTATATGAGACTGATGAATCACAGACCTCTACCTCTGAAACTGTTGATCCCAAACAATCAACAAAAAAACTCCTGGAACTAATGACAAGATACCAAGTTAACATACAAAAGTCATTCACTCTCCTATATACTAGCCATGAGCAAGTGGAATTTGAAATTAAAAAACACAATATTAGCAGCCCCCAAAATGAAAGACTTAGGTATAAATCTAACAAAATATATATAAAATATATATAAGGAATACTACAAAGCTGTGATGAAATAAATCAAAGAACTAAAAATTGGATAGATATTCCATATTCATGGATAGGAAGACTCAATATTGTCACAATGTCAATTCTTCCTAAATCGATAAATAGATTAAATGCAATTCTAATAAAAATCCCAGCAAATTATTTTGTGACTATCTGATTTATGACACCAAATAACCAACACAATATTGAAGGAGAAGAACAAAGTCAGAGGACTGACACTGTCCAAATTCAAGACTTACTATAAAGTTACAGTAATCAGTACAGTATGATTGGTGAAAAATTGGCAAACAAAACAGTGGAACAGAATAGAGAGCCCAGAAATAGACCCTCACAAATATAGTCAACTGATCTTTGACAAAGGAGCAAATGCACAAAACAAAATGCAGGAAAAATTCTCTTTTTAACACATGGTCCTGGAACAACTGGACAACCACATGCAAAAAAATGAATTGATACACAGACCCTACATTTTTCTCAAATATTAACTCAAAATGGATGATAGGTTTACATGCAAAATGCAAAACTATAAAAATCCTAGAAGATAACCTAGGAGAAAATCTAGATGACTTTGGGTTTGCTGATGACTTTTTAGATACAACCCCAAAGGCCAGATCCATAAGAGAAATAAATGATGAACTAGAATTCATTAAAATTAAAAACTTCTGCTCTGTGAGAGACACTGTTAGGAGAATGAAAAGACAAGCACAGAACGGTAGAAAATATTTGTAAACAATATGTCTGATAATGAATTGATATGCAAATATATGAAAAATTCTTAAAACTAAACAAGAAAAACAATACATACTGTATGATTCCAAATATATGACATTCTGAAAAGGCAAAAATATGGAGATTACAAAGATCAGAGTTTGCCAGAGGCTGGGGAGTGGAGGGTAGAAAAGGCAGAGCATAGGGGATTTTTAGGGCAGTGAAACTATTCTTTATGATACTACAGTGGTAAATACATGTCATTGTACATATGTTAAAATCTGAAAATGTACAACTCAAGAGTGAACTCTAGTGTAAACTATGGACTTTGGGTGATAATGATGTATCAATGTAGATTCACCAATTATAGCAAACACATTATTCTGGTGTGGTATGTTGAGTGTGGGGGAAGCTGTGAATGTGTGGGGGAAGGGGGCATGTGAAAACTCTGTACTTACTGCTTAATTTTGCTGTGAACCTAAAACTGCTTTTAAAAAATAAAGTCTATTTTTTTAAAGTATAAACTCCTGAGAGTCTCAGCCTCATCACTGCTGCTCAGAGAATGCCGAGCCCCCATCTGTCCACCACCACCCACTCTAGAATAGAACATCCAGTCCTGGATAGAAATGAGCTGGTGCAGAGGGCCAAACTGGCTGAGCAGGCTGAGCAATATGTTTACATGGCAGCCTGCCTGAAGTCTGTAACTGAGCAAAAAGCTGAATTATTCAATGTGGAGTGGAACCTTCTCTCAATTGCTTATAAAAATGTTGTAGGAGCCCATAGGTCACCTTGGAGGGTCATCTCAAGTATTGAGCAAAAGATGGAAGGTGCTGAGAAAAACAGCAATGGTTTGAGAATACAGAGAGAAAATTGAGACCAAGCTAAAAGATGTCTGCAATGATGTACGGTCTCTTTTGGGAGTTTTTTTTTTTTTCTTTTTTTTAAAGATTTTATTTATTTTTGACAGAGAGAGAGTGTACAAGCAGGGGAAGAAGCAGGCAGAGGGAGAGGAAGAAGCAGATTCCCTACTGAGCAGGGAGCCCGATGTGGGGCTTGATCCCAGGACCCTGGGATCATGACCTGAGCCGAAGGCAGACGCCCAACTGTCTGAGCCACCCAGGCGCCCCTCTTTTGGGAGTTTTTGATCCCCAGGGCTTCACAGATGAGCAAAGTCTTTTATTTGAAAATGAAAGGAGACGACTACTGTTACTTGGCCGAGGTTTCTGCTGGTGATGATAAGGAGATTGTGGATCAGTCAAAACAGGCATATCAAGAAGTTTTGAAATCAGCAAAAAGGAAATGCAACCAATACATCCTATCAGGTTGGGTCTGGCCCTTAACTTCTCTGTGTTCTATTTTAAGATTCTGAAACTCCCTGGAGAAAGCCTGCTCTCTTGCAAAGACAGCTTTTGATAAAACCATTGCTGAACTTGATACATTAAGTGAAGAATCATACCAAGACAGCACTTTTGTGGTGCCTGGGTGGCTTGTCGGTTAAGCATCTGACTTTGGTTCAGGTCATGATCTTGGGGTCCTGGGGTCCAGCCCTGTATCAGGTTCCCCACTCAGCAGGGAGTCTGCTTGTCCCTCTCCCTCTGCCCCTCCCCCTACGTGTGCTCTCTCTGTCTCTCTCTAATAAATAAATAAAAATCTTTAAAAAAAAGAAAAGAAAAGAAAGACAGCACACTAACAATGCAATTACTTGAGACAACTTGACATTGTGGACTTCAGATACCCAAGGAGACGGAGTTGAACTGAAGCAGGAGAAGGAGGGGAAAATTAGCTGGCCTTCCAACTTTTGTCTTCCTCACTCTAAAATTTACACAGTAGACCATTTGTCATTCATGCTGTCCCACAAATAGTTTTTTGTTTATGGTTTATGACAGATTTATGTTACTTTTTTTTTTTTTAAAGATTTTATTTATTTATATGACAGACAGAGACACAGCGAGATAGGGAACATAAGCAGGGGGAGTGGGAGAGGGAGAAGCAGGCTTCCCGCAGAGCAGGGAGCCCGATGCGGGGCTCGATCCCAGGACCCTGGGATCTTGACCTGAGCTGAAGGCAAACGCTTAATGACTGAGCCACCCAGGCGCCCCGATTTATGTTACTTCTATTTGAATTCCTATTCTTCCCATGTGGTTTTTATGTTTAATATAGGGGAGTAGAGTCAGTTAACGTTTAGGGAGTTACCTGTTTTCATCTTGGCGTGGCCAATATGGGGATGTGGAACTTTTATACTAGTTATAAATATTTGGCATAGTACATTTGGTACATTGTGGCTTCACAAAGACCAGTGTTAAAACTGCTTCCATGTCTAAGCGGAGAAAACTGCCTACATACTGGTTTGTCCTGGTGGGGAATAAAAGGAATAACTGGTTCCAGACACAGGTATAGTTATTGTGGAAACTTTAAGTCTGGAGCACTTACAAGGCTGTAGTAGAAATAGGTACCCCGTGGATATTACAGGTTGAACCACATGTATCTGTGGAATACTCATTCTCAATGTGCACACCTTTGACTACAGTTGCAGAAGTGTGCTTTCATTGTGACCCAATTTACTCTGGATAAGGGCAGAATAATGGTTCATATTCCGTTATTTGTAAAGTTCCCTGCTGTTTGCTTTCATTATTTTGCAACACTCATTTTATTTGTATTTAAATGTTTTAGACAACCTAAGAACAAATGTACAAGTAAAAATGAATTGCTTGGTATCCATTACTCTATGTATATTAAGCACAACAGCAAAACAAAAATCCCATGGGTTTAACTTTTTGGGGGGGTTTGGTTTTTTTGGGTTTTTTTTTTTTTTTTTTTGCTTTCGTGATTTTTTTTTGATACTTGCCTAACATGCATGTGGTGTAAAAATAGTTAACAGATGAGATGATAACTAGCTTTAATGTCTTATGAAATTTCCATGAACAAGCTAAGCATAATTGTAGAGCACGTATTAAGTTCATATAAGTGGAATAAAGGTTTATGAATGGACTTTTCAACTACTTTCTCTACAGCTTTTCATGTAAATTAGACTTTTGGTTCTGAAACTTCTCTAAAGGAAATTGTAAATTTTTAGAAATTTATTCCTTACTCTCTCTTGGCAGCTAATGGGTTTTTACCATGTTTAAATACAAAGTTTATTGTAATAACAACAACAAGGTATAAACTCCTCAGGACAAAGAGAACAGGAAAGGAAACAAAGTTTTTAAAGATGGAAAAAAGATGAAACAAATAGCAACTGACTCAGTAAGTCAGAGAAAGTTGAAGCCTAACTACCTGGAAAGGGAGATACCAATGAAAAACAAGCACATTTATTCTACTAAACTCTAGAAAGATTCAGGAATTAGAGGTGCCAGGTGACTTTGAAGACTAAAGGGCAAGATAGGGTGAGCACAAGAGGATTGATTTTTGAGTCTGTAATGGGAGCATTCAGGGCTTAGATGTCCTCTCCCAGCCTACATCCCCTCCCACCAAGACAAAATAAGACATTATTGTAGGTGGAGATTGACTCAGAAAGGCTCCAGTTTGGGGGACACTATGAGAAAGACATGCAATCCAGGATATAGGAAGTCTAAAACAAAAGAAAGTATCCCCAAGATAAAGATGAAGACAGATCTCAAGAAAACTATGATATAGTTGATTTAGAAAGCAGTCAGTTATATTGGATGGGGAAGATGGAGAATTCAGGAGAGATGTTTTTAAGGGAAAAAAGTGGAACTTATCTATTACCTATGAGGTTTGACAATAACAAGAGGAGCTTCAGTACTTAGAAAGAAAGCTTGGGCTGAATGAGCAACATGTACAAAGAAAACTAGGCAAAAATAAACAACATGATAGCTGACTCCAGGAAAAACAGCGAGTTGTTTTGTTAAATGCAACAGATTATTATATGTGGATCAAATTTATAGTCTTAATAATTAAATATAAAATTATTTAACCAAAAAAAATTAGGGGAATGAAAGTGAGAAAAATTTTAGTTACAAAGTATAAGAAAGCTAAAGCCTTGTATTCCATAGTAAAAATCAATAGCTAATATATAAAATCAATATATTGATAAATTAAATCAATATGATAGGGGTTCCTGGGTGGCTCAGACAGTTAAGTGTCTGCCTTCGGCTCAAGTCATGATCCCAGGTTCCTGGGATCAAGTCCCACATCAGGCTCCTTGCTCAGTGGGGAGCCTGCTTCTCCCTCTCCCTTTGCCCCTCCCCCTGTTCATGCTCTCACTCTCAAATACATAAAATCTTTAAAAAATAAATCAATATGATAAATACCCAAATCAATATAATATCTAAAATTGAAAAATCAAAAATTTACAGGATAGCATGCTATTTGGAAAAATAGTTCTCAATACATTCCTGAAAAGGGAGCTCACAAATATAAAATACAAAATGAAAACCAAAAAGTAGCAAAAAGAGTAAAATTGCTTCTAAGGGGCAGAAATTGGGGAGCAAAAGATATTGCAAACAAGGAATGCTCTTTTTCATCATAAATCAGGTAACCATACATCCCGTTTTTCTTAGAAATGTCCTGTTTTATTCCTGTTTTCCCAGTGTCCTAACCAGTTAGCAACCCTCTTTCATTTTCTAAAGTGTGTAACAAATTAGATGTTCAGCCTAATTACAAGATTTATAAAATTACTTCTAAACTATGCACATTTATTACTATCATAAATTAAAAAAATTTAAGTGGGGCTTTGAGTTGAAGTTGAAATAAGTAGGTTTATGTCTTATTTATGCCTCTTAATACTTGGTGATTAGCAGCTAGTTCCCTAACCTCTCTGTGCCTTCTTTTGTATCACACCTACAAAATAAGAATTATAAAGTTCCCATTGCATAGATTTGTTCTAAAGACTTAATAGGTCACTTTGCACAGCATTTTGCACTTAACTGATGCTCAGTAAACATAACCTATTATTGTGTTAAATGTCTATGAAATTTGAGTTGATTCAGAATGAATCCATTTTCTCATAGTGGATTTTCATCTATGCCTTTAATGTTATAATTGAAAATTAGTGAAAAGTTTAAAGTTACATTCCTTTTTCTTATATCAATGGAACATATTGAATAGGCTCTCTGTATGATTGTTTGAAGAAAAGGCCAAATTTGGAACTTCTGATTACAAAGCAAAGAGCCAATAAAACTACAGCCATTTAGTTCATTCAGATGTTTTTTTTAAATCTTCAGATCATAATTAGAAAAATAAATGTCGCTTGTTTTCAGATCATAATTGTCCCTATATATTTGTCTATTAATCTTCATTTATTACTTGGGAGCACTTTTTGGACAAATAATTGTGTATAATAATCACAGACTGCTAGCTATTTTGGAAGTCTGGCTGACTTTTCACATTCTATGGAATCCTGGGAATACAGCACTGTAAGGGATCTACAGTCTATGGGTTAATCAGACACGTAAACAGTCTCAAGAAAATGCATCTAAATGTCTTAGGCAATGTTCCCAACATTGTTTCATAAGATTCCTATCAAGAGCTAGCACTTTTTTATAGGTCAAATGAGGATTAAATAGGTCATTTTTGTAGTGTTGGTTAGAGGACTTTTGTAACATTGCCCAATATCCTTCTGGTTATTTCAATAAATTGCTTAATTTAAAGATAATGTTTAATTAAGCTGCTCCTGTGCTTTAAACCTTACATTCTAATTTTTTATGTTCCAGTTTCCCAAATTTTATTCATTTGAAGTCTCACTTCCCTTTTTGCAGGAATCCAATTTTGCAGGAATCCAATTTATATGAATATCCCTTCCTTCAACTCAACCACCATTTTAACAGTTGGGGATTTTTTTTTTTTTGGTTGTATAATAGATTCTTTCATAAACTTTTTCCAGTTTTATTGAAGCATAATTTACAAATAAAGTTGTAATGTAACTGAAGTGTACAACATGATGATTTATGTATACATTAGGAAGCAATTTTCACAATCAAGTTAATTAACACATGCACCACTTCACAGTTACCTTATTTTTGGCACAAATTCTTTTTCTTTCTTTCTTCTTTTTTTTTAAGATTTGTTTATTTATTTGGGAGACAGAGAGAGAGAGAGAGAGCACAGGGTGGGGAAGGGCAAAGGGAGAGGGAGAGAGAAACTTCAGCAGACTCTGTGCTCAACACCAGCCGACACAGGGCTTGATCTCATGACCCTGAGATCACAACCTGAGCAGAAACCAAAAACTGGATGCTTAACAGACTGCACCAGCCAGGTGCCCTTTGGTACAAATTCTTAAAATCTACTCTCTTTTAGCAGATTTCAATTATACAAAACCGTATTATTAAATAGTCACTATACTATCCATTGGATCCTCAGGACTTAATCATCTTATAACTGCAAGTTTGTGCCCTTTTACCAACCTCTCCCCATTTCCCCCACCCTTTTTAGCCCCTGGCAGCCCCCATTCTATCCCCTGTTTCTACAAGTTTGACTTTTTTTTTAGGTTCTACATATAGGTGACACCAGGCAATATTTATCTTTGGTTTATTTCACTTAGCATATAATGCCCTTCAGATTCAACCATATCACAAATGGCAATGTTCTTTTTAGAGGCTGAATAATAACCTATTGTGATATATACACATAATGCTGACAATTTTTTTTTTATTCTGACTTCAATCTTTCTTTAAAAGTCTCATATGTACGAGAGGACTCACAAAATTTTAATCTAATGTCAGTGGCCTTGTGTTCATAGAATAATCATAAAATAATGCAACTTTATTTTTGAACAAGTATTCAAAAAATACTCACAGATGAAAGTTATGTTCTTTAGTCACGTTGGGATTCAGTCCCTGTTCAATACTGCTGCCATTTTTAGTACTATACAACCTATAATATATTCTTTTGTGTAGTGACAGTAATAATGAATTTTCTTTCTCTGAAGATGAAATTTATTTTGCAAATCAGTAGTTATTTGTCACCGAATCTAGCACCAAAGCAAATGAGTAAGTAGAGTAGTATTCAGACTGACTGTTTTGTAGCTTAAATAGCTTTGCATATAATTCCTGAAAAAGGAGCTCCTCAATTTTTTAAATGTAGTAAGTTTAAGTCTACTACTGTTTTTGACATTGTTGTAGTCCTTACTTATTTTTATATACCATTTTAGGATTGTTTGTTTGGTTTTAGTCTCATATCTCCCCCCTACACTTCTCAGTACAATGTAAAATGAAGACACATGATGGGCACTCAACCAATGTCTATAATATTGAAACTTCTCTGTCCTTTCTGTAGGAGGCAACCAGCAATCAGAAAGAGACATAATAAAAACCACCTGGGCAACTCCAACCAACTCAGAGCCCCCAGTTTGAAATTAGTGGTTTCATTTCCATCAAAAAAAATTCTTTTTTGTTTCTTTCTTTTCTTCCATTTTTAGAAGCAAAGACACCCATTCAAATACCTGGTAGAAAAAAAAAATCTAGACTGAGTTTGGGTTTCCAGTTCCAGAAAACTAAGATAGAGCTGCTGGAATATTACGCCCAGATTCTCTTGGCTTTACCTCCTGTACAAATAAATCCATCCACTGCTGTGCTTGGCAAGGTGACAAAAACAGCTGCAGGGGAGGCAAAACCTCTCCTGTCATAGGCTCTGGGCCATTTTCCTTCATTAAGGACTCTCATCTTTTATTCTAGCATGTGGGCCCTCCTCAGCTGACAGGACAAAGCAAGGCAGCAGTGGGTGGAAGGAGAGGAGAGTCGAGCTCACTGACCCTTGATTGAGCTCTGGTTCCAGCTGTATCCAACTTCGGTAAGATGCTAACCTTTTCCACTCTTGCCCCAGAGATTCCTGTGGGAATGGCAGAGTTCCTGGGCCACAGTCCTACATATGGGAAGAGATGTTACAGGCTCAAATAACTCAGAGATGGGAGGGAGAAAGAGAAGGGAAAGAAGAAAAAGAGGTCGAGAAAAATGAAAGGAAAAAAAAATCAGATAAAAGAGGCTATAAGGATAGATCTGAGAAGATAAGGTAACTAGAAATTAGGTGTGTTTTTTTTAATTGGGAAAATGTCTGACAATTCAGGTGAATTCTGCCAGTCACAGGAGGATTTTTCCAACCATCTTTTATTCTCAGCTACTCTCAAGGTAATGTGTCCACACCTGTGCCTCGGTTAGGGCCTAAGAGCACAGATTTTGGAGCCAGATTTCTCTAGGTCTACTACTTTCTAGACGTATGACAATTATTTAACACCTCTGTTTATAAGTTTCCTCCCCTGTAAAA
Organism: Neomonachus schauinslandi; assembly: GCF_002201575.2. Taxonomy (NCBI): domain Eukaryota; kingdom Metazoa; phylum Chordata; class Mammalia; order Carnivora; family Phocidae; genus Neomonachus; species Neomonachus schauinslandi. Next base: position 60,966,733 of record NC_058406.1, read on the forward strand.
TGGGACGATTACAGTGTCTACCATATAGGATTACTGTGAAAATTAAATAGGTTAATGCATATAATACAAGAGTTTTCTGTAGTATATGACATATAGTGCACACTCAATTTTCCTTGTTATATTTTGACAGTACCAATGAATAGCTTCTGACAATTAAGTCACTTAGTGGGGGTGACCTGACTCACCAGCATATTCATTTATTTGTAAGTATTCATTTATAAGTATTGCTCACACTTCTCCTATCTTAAAATACCTAGGTTTACCTCTTTATCTCAACCTATCAAAACCTACCATTCTTTAAGCACCTATCAGTTTCACAAATACTTATTCCAACCTCCACCATGAAACCATTTCTGATCTCACCTGTGACCTCTTACAACATTTAACATCTATAAATTTGACACTTAGTGGTTCACATACCAGCATAATCTACACAGTATCTTTTGCAAAGCAGTGATAGCTGGCTAGTAACAGTTAGTGATTAGCTTCTCATAGCCTGCCTTATATTAGGAAGGGAAAAAGAGAATGGTCAAAGAATATATGTAGCGACTCCATGCCAAAGTATTTATGTCTTTGTCCAATGCAAATTACGCAGGTCTCCAGTGCTGAAAGACCCTCCCTTTTTTTTTTTTTTTTTGAGAATCTCTTGAAGGTGAAGTCTCTGAATGGTGGTGGGAAAAGGAATAAGTGATCTGGCACAAATTGCCGAGAGAGGCAGAAATATCCAGAATAACTCAACTGTATCCTCAGTCTGTAATTATAACTGTTAAAATATGTCACCAAATGGGCTTTGAAGTCAGACAGAACAGGGATTCTTCCTTGGCCTTCTATTTACTAGCTGTGCAATTCTGGAAAATTTATGAAGCTATATGAGGTTCACTTTCCTCATCTATAAAGTTAGGGTAAAAATGTCTTCTTCATAAGGGGCACTGAAAGAAGTTACTATGGTGCCTGGTCAAGTATGCATTCTACACATGTCATTTCCTTTCCTCTTTCCAAGAATCAGTCAAGGCAGAAAACACCAAACCATTCTTGAACCAAGTCATTTCGACTACTCTATAGTTAGTTTTTCACATTGTGTTTTTGTAAATTCAAAGAGCCACAAAAGTCACATTAGTCATAGCTGCGACTAAATTAGATACTATTCTGAAGGATCATGGTCCCAGGAGCATATTATCTCAGGAGGCAGAATTAAAAATCACACCCACAATAGGTTGGAGGAATAAAAGGAATAGGTCACAAATAGCTTTATTTTCTCTTTTTAAGCTGTTGTCATAGTTTGTTTGCTTGCTTGCTTTTTAATTGTTTGCCAGGTCTTCAATGAGTTTGGTCAATTTTCACCTATTCCCTTTTGCTGTAAGTTTATCCTAAGTATATTGGAAGGGAAATAAAGAATTTAAAGCTCTAAAACATATTTTTTTAATGGGAAGTCCTTTCTGAGCTGGAATTTATTTCTCATGTCATTTACAGCAAGAGACTTATGAACTACAGGAACAGAAGAAACCCTTTAAGTACAGTGTTAATGTTTACTGTGGAAATAGTATTCATTGTAACTTTCTGTCAGAAAGCTAATACTTTATCGTCCAAAATGAAGGTGGTATATATGTGGTCTTTTCCATCTGTAGATGGACAAAGTTAATACTTGTGGTCAAACTCAGAGAAATTAATAGTTGATTAATAAAACTAGTAAGATTCAAGACATGTGAAAGTCAGTGCATGGCCAGCATAGCCCTGGAATCAGACAGACAAGTATGAACCCTATAGCCAAGGTGATCAATGTGAGCAGAATAAAACACAGAGTTAAATGGTTGAGACTGTGACCAGGCACAGGTCCCTTAGAAGGGAACTGTGATCTATGCTTATGGGGTATGTACCTAAAAAACATACAAACTTGACAGTGGAAGGGAATGAAAAGGGCCCTATAAACATAATACATAAATGTGTAGATACAGAGAAAAATGAAAGAAACACAGTAAACGTGGGCCAGGAACAAGAGCGGCCACCACAAGTGCTACAGGAACAGAAAAGATTCAGATAAGTGTTGGCCCTAAAAGAAGAGTACTTTCACTCACCCATTCATTCATTCATTCATTCATTCAACAAATATGTATTGAGAACCAACCATGTGTTAGGTAAATAAGGTTACAAAGATGAAAAGACAATCCTTGCCTATAGTGAGGAGAAAAACACATCTAGTGTGGATTAGAAGAAAGGAACACTAGAGTCTGCCTAGGCTAATGTTGTATTTTTACAGAAACAAGATGTCTAAGGAGTTTTATTGGTTGACAAAAGAGAGGTGGACTCTAGTAAGAAGGAACAATATGTTCAAAGTTTCAAAAACGTAAAAAAGTAATTGATTTGAGAACTAAAGTTGGTACATAATAGCTAGAATATGATATTCAAAGGAAGCTATAGCAGATAATAAGGCTAGACTGAAACACAAGGGCTGTATAAAATCTGAAGAGCCTTGAAGGCCAAGCAGAGAAGTTTAGGTTTTATTCTATAGGTATTGAGGAACGATTAAAATTTTCAAGCAGATGAGCAATAAGAACAGATTTTTATGGCAGAAATGTCATTCTGGTAGAATTGGACATAAAGAAGGACAAGGAGGCCAGCAAAGAGGTTATAACAATAGTAGAGGGATGTTAGGTATAGGGAGGTTAAGAGTTGAACCCAATAAAAAGTAGAGGGATGAGAATGAAAAGGACAGATTTTAGGCAACAGAATTGATAGTGTATATGTGTAAAGGAGAATGAAGGATCTACAAAGAAGTCCATATTCTAGGCAAGGGCAAATGGTGGCAGCTGGGGCTGTTCACCAAAGTAGGAAATACTGGAGAAAAAGCAGGTTTTGGGAAAGACAGCATACAAGCTTAATTTTCAATACACTATATTTACACACTTCTTTGACAACTAAGTGGAAAGGGCATATAATTAGGTCTATGCACTGTATATATACTACTTCTAAACTTCATAATAACCCTCTATGGCAGGTATTACTATCTCCATGTTACAAATAACAAAACAAGAATCCCAGAAGTGAAATAACCAATATTGCAGAGCTAGTATATGAGTGCAAGGCTTGAGTGTAAGTCACCCTAATTCCTAACCCTCTCCATGCTCTTTCAAATGCTATCAACATAGAATACCTGTAGTTAGGTAAGCATTTCTATATGAGTAGTGTAATAAATTTATTTATACTTTAACTGTAAATTTTAGGTTTTTTTTCTGAATAATTGCTTTGATCCTAAAAACCACAGTCAATGACATCTGTCTCAGGTACTGCTGTAAAAATGTATAAGCCCAAGTGAATGCTACTGAACAAGAAGTCAAGAAATGTTACCCTGGTCACCGGGTACAGAATGTTACACAGGTGACTCTAGACATGGAGGAACATGGAGATTTGGCCTAGGAATGCTATGGGTGTACATCCTGTAATGAATGGAAACACTGGATCAGGCCACCATCCTGCCCTTTTGTTTTCCTACAACAAAGAAGGTTTTTTCTGACTAAGGAAGGCTGTGCTGGTAATACACAGTAAAATGGTCTTGCTATTTTTAAAGCTTCCAACAAGTTTTGTCATCAGGATATATTTTTACTTGTGAGGTTGCATTAGTTTTTCCTGCCAAAGAGTTAAAAGATATACTTCTGTGTTTGGCTGAAATATGGTTTCAGGAAGGTTTATGAAAGGTATGAGAGTAAATCCACATGTGGGAGAATATGAAGGTAGCAAGATAATTCCTTTGATTTTGCCACATCTAAATTTTTCTAATTATCCTTGAAAATTTCAATAACGTGGACTTATTTCTGTATGATGTGTGTGTGGTATAAATGATTCAGTTCCCATGAACAATCCTTTCTTTATTATCAAAATAAAAGCATACTGGATGCACCTCTATGTTTATTGCAGCATTGTTTACAATAGCCAAATTATGGAAACAGCCCAAGTATCCATCAACCAAAGAGTGGATAAGGAATATTACTCAGCCATAAAAAAGAATGAAATCTTGACATTTGCAACAACATGAATGGATCTAGAGAATATAATGCTAGGTGAAATAAGCCAGTCAGAGAAAGACTACCATATATTCCATTCATATGTGGAATTTATGAAAGGAAACAAATGAATAAAGGGAAAAAAAGACAAGTAAAAAATACACTTTTTTTAAAAAGATTTATTCATCTATTTGAGAGAAAGCATGAGCAGGGGGAGGGGCAAAGGAAGAGGGAGACAAGCAGACTCCCTGCTGAGCGAGGAGCCCAATGTAGGGCTCAATCCCAAGACTGCAAGATCATGACCTGAGTCGAAACCAAGAGTCAGATGCTCAATCAGCCAAGCCACCCAGGTACCCCCCCCCCAAAATAGACTCTAAATTGTAGAGAAAAAGCAGATGGTTACCAGTGGGGAGGTTGGTGGGGGGTAAAGTAGGTGAAGGGGGCTAATATATGGAAGTGTTGAATCACTATATTGTACACCTAAAACTAATATAACATGGCATGTTAACTACACTGGAATTAAAATTAAAAAAATAATTAAAAAGCATACTGGAGTAATATATTTAAAAGGTAAACTGGATAATGTGACTCCCTGCTTAAATCCCTTCCATTGCTTTTTTACGTGAATCCAAACTTCTTGCCACAGTGAAAAAGGCCCTGCATGATCTGGCTCCCACTGACCTCCCTAACCTCTTCTGGTATCACACCATGCTTTAGCTATGTAGGTCTCCTTCTGATTCCTCAAATGCACCCAAGCCCATTCCACTCTAGGCTTTTATACTTATAGTCCCTCCACTTAGAGTGCTCTTATCCATTTCTCTGCATGGCTGCCTTTTTCTTAGCCTTTGGGACTCAGATGCTGCCTGCTTGAAAAGCCCTTCCCTTGTTACCCTCTCCCTAATGATCTACTCCCTGTCTCTTAGACATCTCTCACACTCTCCATCACTTAGACATTTCAACAATACCTGGACATTTCTCTTGCAGTACATATCTCAATACATTTATTTGTGTATATATCTGTTTATCATCTGTCTCACCCAGTAGAATATGGATCCATGAGGACAGGGATATCATGCTTTGTACTGCTGTATCCTCAGTACGCCTGGCAGGTAGCTGTTACTCAATAAATTTTTACTCATGGAATAAATGCAGCAGTGGTAGAATAGAATGAGCATGGCCTATGCCATCCACCCTTCCTTAAAGTTTCACAGCTTTTGATTCCATGTCACAGCTTGTTGTCCTAGTCACATATAACAAATGCTCTTACAGTTCTTGGTTGGTTTTTAAGCTTCTCTAATCAACAAGAATATCTGTACCTGGTTTGACTCCCTTTCTTCAAGGCTTTTACCTCAAAAGCTACTGAGTCCCTATGCCATCCTCAGTTGTTCAGAGAATTTGAAGCTTATTCTACAGCCTACCCTTTATGCCAGCTAGAATTTAATGCACTCTGATGTGATCTGTTACTTCAAGGTGGCTATTGTTAGTCATTAGCAAAGCAGTAAGACCTACCCAAAGTCATTTCACATGTAGCCTTGGTGCCGGAAATATGTCTCAGGAGTGCTGAGGAATGATTTTAGAGACTCCTGAAAGCCACAGATTTGGGAGTACCTTGTTTATTTATTCTGAATAAATTAGTTCCTTAGGATATGAAATCATCTAACAATGAGAATACAGATTTATTCATACAGGTGATGATTTTTTTTCAATAGCTGGGCAAGAAACTCCATTTCATAAGTCCTACTCCCTTAAAAATCAACCAAAATACCAACTGCGAAAATTCCCATCAGGTAATTATAGCTTTAAAAAAAAAAATCAAACGTGACGAGAGAGTGGCTAAACAGTGCAGAGCAGAGATTGGTGAATGTTTGAGCATTCTTGTGCATGTGCTTAAAGGCACTTAGGGACCTTGCTTTTCATGTAGTATAAAGCTTATTTTCAAAATAATTTCTTTAATTGTACTTCTACTTGAAGGGATAAATTATATTTGATAAATGATCTTCTTGTGCAAAAATCCCAGGATAGGTATTCAATATCATATAACACTCACTCTCATAGCATGCACTCTTTACAAAATAGACCAAAACAGTATTTGAAAGAAACACTTCCTCATCATGGCTGGGAGTGATTTTAAAATGACTATCAGACAATTAAAATCTCTCCTTTCCAAAGAAATTCAGTGTTTTCTGCATTAATCTGTAAGATAAACACTAAAAGTTGATAATGAGAAGATACATGTTCTTCAAGTACATACAATCTTCATTTTTACTTAAGTATGTTTGTAGTGGATAATATTATATATTTTACTGTTAAAATATACAAAAATTATTTCTAGTGCTGTCACACCAAAACATCCCTGTCCTTAGTCTAGCTTCTGTGAAAACCCAACATATACCTAGTCTAAAAACTAAAAATCCCCTAAGGCCTTTTGTTCCTCAACCCCCACATGTCCCCAATCATTTACTGACCTCTTAATCTTCCAAATGCAGTTGCAATTCTGAACAGTGTGTGTGTGTGTGTGTGTGTGTGTGTGTGTGTGTGTGTGTGGTGTCTGGCTGGATAATGATGAGCTAAGTTTAATTACATCATTAGGCAGGAGGCCGCAGATCTCCTGCTGCCTTAAGGGACTGATTGGAATTTTAAAATATTATTTTCACTTAGTGGAATCTAAATTAAATAAATAAGTTCCATTAAAAAAGAACAGTGATACATTTGCTATTGATTTTTGTCCATTTACAATTGTGCTAGAGGCTGAGGTGCCCAAAGCGGTATACAGTCATCTTCTTGCAAACTCCTAATTATACCATTTAAAATATAACTGACAAGACTTTTTTGTTGTACCAGAATATACTTATTCTTTAAAGTTCTTCCTTTTTTTTTGCACCTCTAATATATTTCTCCAACAACTATTCTATACCTCCCAAATTATTGTTTAATATAAGTCATTACTGTATGATGAATAGGCTTATTTTTTTTAATTTTTATATATTTATTTCATGGTGCCATTTATAGCTCTACTCAGCCAACCACTGCAATCTGAGGAACAGAGAGCTAACTTCTTTGCTCTGAGTTACTCCTAGCTAAGCTACGAGAAAGGTAAAAAGGAGAACTTAGAAATCTGATTTTTGGTCCTGAAAAGCCAAAAGCGTAAGTTCCCTTAGCACTCCTATTCAGAGTCAGACTGCTTCTCCTTCATGTAAGCAAGGTTATAAAATTGTCTCTATCCTTCCTAATTAAAGACCTGAGAAACATGAATTTTAGGTTACTTAGAGAGTCAGGGTCGGGTTTTGAGGCACCACAGGCCACCCAAGGAAAATCCAGCTGCATCGCATTTGAAGCTGTCCTATCATAGTCTGGAAAAAATGTTCCAATCTTAAAAATATGTCTAGACCACTTTATTTCACTCCTATGTGACTCTAGGTGAAGCGGGGGTGGGGTGAGGATTGATGGGTAAGATGAGGGTGGCAAATGAGCATTCTACATGAAAAGTCTTTTCTCAAAAGAACCCATCAGGAAGCTGATTTACAGTCAAAAAACTGACATTACAGATCCTGTGTGTAAACCCTTCATCAGTCTGCGGTAGGGAGTTTCAGGCACTGTCTACAAATAAAGAGCATGCAAAATGTCCTCCTGTATCTCGTAGACGTAGGCATGGCTCCAGGCATGTTAGGGGCAGAATGTCTTTACAATGGCCTCACTTCCCGATAAGCATGCCCCTGTGCTCCCAAGATCCCCAGATCTTCAGATTCTAGTGTGCAGCAGTTTGGCTGGGTCTGATCTCCGCAGCAAAACCACCGCCTGATTTAGGATATATCCATTCTCTATGATCTCTTATGAAAACTTAACTGCATTCACTTGTGACCCTACTTAGATAAATTTTTAACATTTCTGTTTATGCGCAAAAATGGGTCTTGGCTAAAAATGCCTTAGGATCTTGGATTTTTGAGGAATGGGGCCTCCCAGGTTATTTTACAGATGAGGAAGCCAAATTCCCAGAGAAGTTGTCTAATTTCCCCAAGGTCACACAGCTACTTAATAATTTTGCTGGGACTAACATCTCTGTTTCTCAATTCCTGATCCATTGTTTTTAATCCATGGTACCAAGCTGTTTAATGTTTCAACCTTCTAAGGATATCTTATCATCTAGACAGCTTTTCTAATCCCTTGACCGAATGATAAGTGAGATGGGAGATTTAGACTCTGATACACACTCTTACGAGTGTGTGTATCTCAATCCTCTGAGAGTTGTCTTTCTTAAACAAATCTTCACACTCCACAGCTTATTTAAATGAATTGGTTTGCCTTCCTGCTCATTTGTGGCTGGCAATGTCATCCCTTAATCACAGGAGAGGAGAGACTGCAGGAGCTTCTTCTAGAAATACTGGCAAAAGTCACTCCCCTGAAAAGCAGGGAAGAAACACTGACTCTGGTCTTTGGCCAAGTGGGTCCCTTAATGGAGGAGGTAGGGACTGCCTGGATATCCCATTAACACACAAGAGTGTGCATGAGTGCAGGAGGGTGTCATTAGGGTAAATGAACGGGGTTTGGGGATTAATGCTGTTAACACTGCTGCCTGCTGATAGTAAGAGAAGGCAATCTCAACCTGTTAAACAGCCTACCACCTGGGAAGTTGAACTGCCCACAGTCAGAAGAGACCGGCATGGTTATCAAGAATGAGTTTCAAAAAAAATTCTGAGCCACAGGGATAAAGAAAGGGATGCAGAGAAATTCTTAAAGGAAGAAAGAAAAGATGGGAAAACCAACCAAATTAACATGTTAAGCTATTTTATGAGATTCAGGACTACTGTGATGTGATTGATTTGGTCCTAAAGAAAGTACTGGGTGCAGATGTGAAGTATTTTGGCTTTTCTAATATTTCTACTAGATGATTTGCCAAGGTCACCTTGTTTAAGGGATTTCAAGTAGTTTTTAATTAGTAATTTATTCCAAAATATCTTTGTACTATCACTCTTATGAATATATTCATAAAATATATCTGTGGCTTCCCAACAAGATAGTATACCAGCAGAGTGTGAGCTCCTTTCCCCAAAATCATCCCTGGAGAAACTGCAGAGCCAAACATGGGTCAGAGTAAGTATTATAAAAACAATGAGGGGGCGCCTGGGTGGCTCAGTCGTTAAGCGTCTGCCTTCAGCTCAGGTCATGATCCCAGGGTCCTGGGATTGAGCCCCGCATCGGGCTCCCTGCTCTGTGGGAAGCCTGCTTCTCCCTCTCCCACTCCCCCTGCTTGTGTTCCCTCTCTCGCTGTGTCTCTCTCTGTCAAATAAATAAATAAAAAATCTTTAAAAAAAAAAAAAAAAAAACAATGAGGAAACTCCTAGGGAGAAAGCTATAGAAACCAGTGTATAGGGTTGCAGCAGCCTGGAAAAAAGTCTACCATGTCACAGCATTAAGGACTGGTTTAGGGAGATGTTTAAAACTGTTCTTATCTTTGGATGGTCATCATCTGCCCCATCACCAAAGAATCCACAACTACAGTTCAGGTGATTGCCATGGGGTAATATCAGGGCAAGATAAAACTCCTGCTGGAGTGAAACTATATTCCCACCGACCAGTCACATGCCACGAATCACTCCTCTACTTCTCCCCTGTCTAAACTCCCTAAGGGGATTGCCCTTGCCCAGGAATATAAAGCAGATGCATGGTAGAGTACCAGTTAACCAAAATGCTCTGTAAAAATAAGTTCTAATACAATAGTGATTACAATAAATTTAAGTGGGTTTGATACCACTTAAAAGACAAGAGATTCTCATACTAGTTTTTAAATTAAAAAAAAAAGATTTAATAACATGCTGTTTATAAGAAGAACCATTTAAACACAATGATACAAATAGATGGCAAAAATTAATCTGGAAATTGTTCAAAATTCCAAAGAAAGCTGGAATTGCACTCTTAACATCCAGCAAGATAAAAGTTCATGGGAAAAAAATCATAACAAAGAGAACAATTATACCCTGATATAGGGAATAATAGAGCAAGAACATAAATGCACCTAACAGTATACGTAGATAGCACTGGGGCGGGGGGATAGGTAAATAAAAAATTGTAGCTGAAGACTTTAACACACACTTCCTGAAACTGATAGGTCAAAAAAATAAGTAACTTAGCTTCTTAATCAGATTGCAATAAAACTAGAAGTTAGTAAAATTTTCAATCCCATATGTCTTAAATTTACAAAATATATACTAAATAGCCTGTAGAAATCATAAGAGAGATGACAACGTATTTAGAATTGAACAATGAAATTCATACTATATGCCAAAATTTGTGGGGCACATCTAAAGCAGTATTTATGGAGAAATCTGTAACTCTGAATATACTTATTAGGGCACAAGAAGGATTGAAGAAAAATACAGCTAAGCAAGAAGATGAAAGAAAGAAAGAAAATATCCTCCAAAAAGAAAGAAATAATTTTTTAAAAAGTAAGAGCAGAATTCAACTAAATAGAACATTTAAAAGAAAATAGAGTGGACTGGCGCCTGAGTGGCTCAGTTGGTTAAGTGTCTGCCTTCAGTTCAGGTCATGATCCCAGGTTCCTGGGATTGAGTCCCACATGGGGCTCTCTGCTCAATGAGGAGTCTGCTTTTCCCTCTCCCTCTGCCCGTCCCCCCTGCTTGTGCACTCTCTCTCTCTCTTTCAAATAAATAAATAAAATCTTAAAAATATATACATTAAAAAAAAGAAAATAGAGTGGATCATAACACCAAAAGTCATTATTTTAAAAGATCAACAGTAATCTTCCTCAGCCAGTACTAGTTGAGAAAAAAAAAGAGGAGATACAAATAAATATACACTATAAAAAAGAGAAATAACTATAAAATCAAGAGATTTTTAATAATAATAATGAAATAGCATTATGTAAATGTGAAAACCTCAACAAAATGGGTAAGTTTCTGAAGAAATATAAAATGCAAAACTATACATAAGAAGAATAGAAAATGTGAATAGAAAAATTGGCATTAAAGAAATGTAAGTGGTGAGCAAAGACTTTCCAAAAAAGTCTCAGGCCCACATTTACAGTTGAGTTCTACCAAACTTTCAAAGATTAAAGTAATTCCTATAAAGAGAAAGGGAAGGAAGACTGATCAGTTCATTTTATGAGGCTAGTACAATCTTGATTCAAAAACTGGGTAAGAATAATATAAGAAAAGAAAATCATATATCATTTCACTTTTAAATATGGATGGAAAATTTCAAAATAAAGTTTTAATTCATGAATCCAACATTGTATTATTTAAGTGCAGCATTATCAGGTAGAGTTTATTCCAAGAATGCAGTGATGCTTGACATAAAAAAAAATCTATCAATGATATATATAAACCACATTAGTAGACTAAAAATACAATCATCAATTTTTAAATAAAGAAAAATGAAGGTTCATCTCCTTGAAAAAGGAATTAGCAGAAACTTCCCTAACTAGGTAAAGGTTATGTACACAAACCCTTCCACTTTCAACACATTCCCTTGAAGTTTAGAAAAAAGACCAAAATACTTATTGTCTCTGCTACTGTTTAACATAGTAAAGTATTCAAAGGGAAGAGATAAAACTCTCATTATTTGAAGATTTTCTATATAGTAATAACAACAAAATGAACATATAATACTATTGAGAGTTTTCAGCAAGGTGGCCAAATTTAAATTCAATCCACACAAAATCAACAGCATTTCTCTGTATCAGCAATAAGCATCTAGAAAATATAATAAAATGAAGACACCATTAGAGTAATAATAAAAACTATAAAATTTCTATGCATTAAAAAGTACCCTAGGTTTTGTAGAGATAAAATTAGACTATTGAAAACCATAAAAAAATAGAGAAGTATTCTATATACTTGGAAGAGATAAGACTTTAAAGATCCAATTCTCTTTCATAGTAATTCATAAATTCAATACAACTCCAGTCAAAATTCTAAGTAGATTTTTTTAAAGTAAAACATTTTAAAATTGGTTTCAAGAAATAAAAATTTTTGATTAGTTTAAGGCAACTTTGAAAAATTAGAGTAAATTAAAAAGACAGTATGGCACAGTATGGGACAAATAGATCAATGGAATATAATAGAAAACTCAAGATAGACACATGCAAATATGAGAACATTATATATGATAAAGTTGACCCTACAAATTGCGGTTATAAAAATGCATAGATCAGAATTCCTGTGGCAGAAACAGTTGATTGATGATCCCAGATGCTCTCCCTCTGCTTCCACAACCACATTCATACCAAGGCCACTTCCTGCAGGGTATTCCCAGCCAAAGACTGAGCACATGGGGGTACTAATTCCCAAAAGATGTGATACTCCAGGACAGGTAACTTTGGTTTGAGGACTCTCCATTGGTCTTGCCAAAACTTTCTTAGAACTCTAGTTTGAAACTCTTCCTACCCAATCCACCTTCTGTCTGTCTCTCCTTCACAGGTGTCAGACATAGAGGAGTGGTTCTCTAAGCACCCCCCTTTATCCTTCACAGGCATTTCCCCCAATTAATCTCTTGCATGTCTAAATCCATTTTGACATCTGCTTCTAGGAGGACCTGAACTAACATACAAAAAATGATGAAAAGATAGATTGTTGCATAGATGTTATTGGGGAAATTGCCTCCTATATAAAGAAAAATATAATTGCATCCCTCCCTCATACCATAATTGCAGGTGAATTCCAGATAGATCTAAAATTATATAAGAAACTTATAACTAAAAAGTAAAAGAAGATAGTCATCCAGTGATAGTGAAAGATTACTTAAACAAAATTCCAAAAGCACAAATAAGGCAAAAGTAATAATTTGAGGATACTGAAATTTAGGATTTCTGTTCAGTCAAGGCCAATGTGGTATGATGGACTGCTGTCTCCCAAATTCACTCTCCCATCTCTAAACCTAACATAATTCCTTAATTTTTGGTGGGAGCATGGTCACCTAGGTAAAAGATTACGTTGCTTAGCCTTCCTTATAGCTAGATATGGCCCTGTGACTGCTTTTTAGCCAATGAAATGTGAGCAAACTTCCAACAAATGCGTGAGGCATCTTGCACCATGCTGAGAAAGGCAATACCCTAGAAATGGTGGAATAGTAAGACAGAAGGATCACCTCCTCCAGACTGTTACTTGAGAGAGAAATAAACCTTTCTTGTTTGAGCCATTGTTAATATGGGGCTCTATTACAAACACCAAAGTTACCTCCTAATTAATATAAGCACCATGGACAGTTAGTAGACAGAGGACAATTTGGGAAAATATATTGGCAATGTCTAAAATCTAAAAGGTATAATAATTAAGATATGAAAAAAACCTCATATAACCAAACAAAAAATGAAAAATCAGAAATGTTCAAAGCTATTAACATGCAATAAGGGGAAACCCAAAACTCTAAAAAGCATATTAAGAGATGATAAATTTTATTAGTAATTAGAGAAATTAAAATTTAAATATTGACATATTGTGTACACTCATCAAATTGGCCAATACTGAGCAATGCTAAGGATTAAGGATATAGGTATGTTATGTAAGGATATCGGGATATTCTTGCACTCTTGGTAGGAATGTAAATATGCCCATTCTGAAAGCAGTTTGACAGAGGTTAATTAAATTAGATATACACACATGTCCTTTGGCTCAGCAACCTTGCCCCTAGGTAGCTATCCCAAGAAATCCTTATGCAGATCCAGAAGAAGATACACAAAGGACCAGTTCATTACAGGGCTATTTCTGGTGGTAGGGAAATGGAGACATTGTAGCTCTCCTAAAGCCAATACAAACAAGGGATATCTAATACATACTAAAAGCAGAGTGCTGAGTAAAACAAGCAAGAGACAGAATGAGATTTATAACACTAGATCATTATATAAATAAAAATGTATGAACATAAAAATAATATAAATAATATACACTTTAATATATATAACTAAAGACACACACATAAACCACATTAGAATGGCTAAGGAATAAGACTGAAGGGGAAAATAAATAAATAATACAAGAGAGAGTCCTTGCATAGACTGGTGATGACTGTACCATAAACTAATATAACTAACTCAGTCTTCTGCACTCCAAGTACCAAAAAACAATAATAAAACAATATAAAATATATATACATATTTTCCTACAAAATTAAGTCTGCCTTTCTTTATTACATATGTTATTGCTACCTCTGTATACTCTTTGAGGTATTTTTCTAATATAATATGCAGTCCTGTGAATCTTGTGAAAATTTTCACGGGTCTATATAATCTAGGAAGTTGAGCAGAGGGTAAGGAGTAGTAGGAATATGCGGGATATAGAGGAAGGAACTTTAAATGTTATCCATGTTACCTCTGAAAATTTGAATTATTCTAATACTAGGTCCTGGTATTATCTTCCTTCATCACCTTAGGCTCAGTAGTACATATCTATGTTCCTAGTGAACCTCTCCCTATTCATAATTATCAAGCCAAAAAAGAAATGGAAAGGAGGTTGGGAGGAGAATCAGAAGAGAAACAGAAGAGGAGAAAAAATATATATATATATGACTGGGGTGGCTGGTGGCTCAGTTGTTAAGCATCTGCCTTGGGCTCAGGTCATGGTCCCAGGGTCCTGGGATTGAGCCCCGCTTTGGGCTCCCTGCTCCACGGGAAGCCTGCTTCTCCTTCTCCCACTCCCCCTGCTTGTGTTCCCTCTCTCGCTGTCTCTCTCTGTCAAATAAATAAATAAAATCTTAAAATATATATATATTTTATATACATATAAATATATATACATAATATATATACATAATATATATATATATGACTAGTGAAGAAAGTATCTGGTTCTTCCATTCAATGTCGATTTCTATGTGTTCAGGGTTAGGAGAATAAAAGGAAAGAACTGAATGCAAAGCTTGATCTTTCCATCAATGAGACACCCAACCATTTATCAGAATCCCTTTATATTCGATCACCTTAGCCAGCTAACTCTTCTGCTCTGTAAGTTCTCAATGGCTGCAAGCCAAAATGTTGACTTCCTCCATGTTCAACAGTACTATTGATACTTGTACTTATTTCCTATGAGGAATGAGTCCACGGTTGTATTTTCAAAAATAGATTTGGCCTTATTTGCCTCTCACTTTGGCAATTCCTTACTCTAAAAAATTGAGTTTTGGCCTGTTAACAGGACACCCTCTAGAGGATCTGTGTTCTCCTACAGTGAAAATCAGTTCCACAGGGAAAAGAATTCTATCAGCCATCTTGTAAAAAGAGACCAGCTAACCTTTGCTTCAGGTGAGCAAGCACTGTTTCACTCTACTACAGCAAATGTAAAAAGTAAACAACTATAGCGACAAAAAATGTTTAGGGAAAGAGGGTCAAAGCCACAGTGTGATGTAAAGCTCTAGTATGGGCCACCTGGGTGGCTCAGTCGGTTAAGCGGCTGCCTTTGGTTCAGGTCATGATCCCAGGGTCCTTTGATTGAGCCCCGCATTGGGCTCCCTGCTCAGCGGGAAGCCTGCTTCTCCCTCTCCCCCTGCCTGCTGCTCTGCCTACTTGTGCTCTCTATCTCTCTGTCGAATAAATAAATAAAATCTTAAAAAAATAATAAAAGATAAATAAAGGTCTAGTATATCTTCTTTAATAAAATATATCCTACACCCAGGACCAGCTTCATGGATCTGCAACTGGTGCAGTCTCACAGGGTCTCGTGCTCAGAAGGGCCCTACTTGGATTTAATGCTCTGGGGTGGCTATCTTGAAACTCTCCCAGCTCTGGCCCTCCACCACTGCCACCCTCAGTCTGGGGTACAGTTTGAGTTGGCTGAAGGAGGTCACTTCCCCCTCGTCCAACCACCCTCCTTGCTCCCTTGCATAGAGTTAGGTTCAGAGAGAGTCTGGGTCAGGTGTGCACTTGCTGAATCTTGGGCTGGCAGGGGGGCAGTGCCTTTAGTGGGTGACTCCGTGGGATCTCTTTCCCAATCCCACAGAAGTATCAAGGAGGCCTGGTGCTGGACCCCAGCTGCAATAAAATGGTCAGCAGCTGGTCTGTGTGAAGGGGATATTGACTTTCCTGCCCCTGGCTGGGGCCCCCACATTTTCATTTTGCCATTTTTCCTGAACCCTGCAACTTACATAGCCAGCTCTGCCTAAATCTTTCCAGGATCAATACTGAAAAGAAACTTTCCTGGTGGGAAAAAGTAGATTACCAGGTAATATGACTCTGTTCCTCTGCACCTGACCTTGCTGAGGGTCTCTCACTCGGGGTCCTGGTGCCAACATCACACTGGCCTCTGGGTTGCACCCCTCCCTTAAGTACCCTGCAAGTAGTTCTTTTTATGCCACTTTATGCAACTGAACCAAGCCAGAAATTTCAGATAGGTTTATTAAATAGTAAAGAAAGCAAGAAAGAAAATAAACACATGGCATAAAAGGAATAGAAATAACACATCTGACAGAATGAAGACTCTGGTCGTAGGATAGCAGACTTATTCTTAGGAAGCCCATGACTCAACCATTCCAGTCCTTTCTACTCCCTTTACCTCCCAAACTTTCCCTTTAAATAGTTTTTACTTCTTTCAGACAGTCTTAGTTTCCTTTTAGAGAGACCTACCTCTTCCCTAGACAACTAATACCAGGAATTAAGTCATACTTGAAAGGAAATGCTACCTTCTCCTCAAAAAAGAAAAAAAAAAAAAAGCTTTAGCTTGGTAGGCCTACCAGAATAGCCAAATCTTAATAAAGTATATAAAATTATTTCATTCCTATATTGAGAAATAAGTAATATAGTAGCAGGGACATCCTGCTCTAATGTTGGAAATGTTAGGATATTTTTTGTTTTCATTTTAAATCCTTTCTATTCAAACAATGATGTGTTCTATAGGTTCCACTAAAAAAGTAACATGGATATTAGTGGTGACGGAAAGAAAGCTCTGACATTCAGTTTCTAAAAGTTTCATCCTATCGTTTTAATTCCTGATCATTTTTTTCCCTAAAATGCATGACATAATTGTAAGAGTATTTGATGATTTGTTTTCTTTTGGGTGTCACAGCTTGCTAATTTCCGCCCCCATTATTTCTTCCTCATGTAATTGGTTGACCTGCATCTATAACAGACTTTTTGTACCAGCTTAGAGAATAAAAGAAAAGTCCTGCTGACTGATTTCTAATTTCTCTTAAGCTAGAAGATGCTTAACTTTTGGATTTCACAGGATATTTTTAAAGTGAAAGTGAAACCCATAAATGCCAATTTTTTTTATTTTATCAAGTAAAGATCTTTAAAAGTAAAACATACTAACCATTTTATTTCATAAAAGAGGACATTTTAATTCTGAAGAAAGTTCTTTACCTGAACAAACTGAGCAATGAACTCACTGCATTCTCATTTCTCCGCAGAACATTTAAGAAGAACATCAAGATCATTAGCAGGTAACCTCCTGAATCAGAGGTTGGCAAAATTTTTAACTTCTTAATAAATATTTCCCTGCAAATTTTTCAACTATTTTGAGTATTTCTACAAGTTTTATGAACTTTTACATATGACAATATATTGAGATTCAACAGCATGCACTCTGTGGCTTTTCAAAGTCACGCTAAATTTAAAAACCTTTGAAGCAAGCATTTCATTATGCTTTTTTTTATTATTATTACTAAGAAAACTAAACGGAAACCATTGTGAAGTGCCATTGTCTTCTCTTGAATTGCTCTTTACAACCAAACTTTCATTTATAAAACAATAGAATGTCATGTATTACATGATTGAGATATACTATGGGTTATTTTTAACACCAAGGACATTACTTTATAACTGATAGCCTGATTTGATAAAGTAGGCCTATAGTCTTGTCACTTGATATCAATATAAACATCTTTATTCTTACGAGGCTTTCTTCTATATCTAATTCCTCTTGGAAAACCTGCTTTAGATACATTCACATAGATAAAAATGCGTTAGGAATTTAAAAAATTCTGACGAAGATCTTTGCTTAATAAATGTTGCATTCCTACATGTAGTTTTGGCACAGCTGTTTAGAATTTTTTCATTACCTGCATAGAAAGCAGAACACTATATAGAATTAATAAACTCGAACTTGACCCTCACCCTTCGTTGCATAATAATCAATGTAAGGATGTTATAAGGAAATATTTATTATGTTAAAACAAAGGACATTATTCTGATAGCTGTTGGGTCTAAAATGTAACATTTGACTTTCAAAGCAAGTAAATCAGCAGAGCTCCAAATAGGGGGACTCAACCAACAAAGGATCATAAAGTTAAAAAGTCTCTGTTAATCAATGACAAATTTAGTACTTGTTGCTACAATTACAAAGATAATAGTTCCTTTATGTCAGTGCCTTTGGTTTTGCAGCTGTAAAATAGCTTTGAAATTCAGCATTTCAAGGAATAGAAATTAATAGGAGGTCATTTCTACCAGAGAAATTTTAGGGGCCCATCCTCTCTAATCATCATTAAAAACTAAATCCGTAGGAGAAGAGGCACTTTACTGATTGTCAAGTGGAAGCTATTATTCATTTGATGAAGCTCTTGGCACCGTGCCATTGATTCTGCACTACAGCCTGCTGCTTGTTCTCCTTCATCTCCTGCAATCAGAGTTGTTTCTGCCTGCCAGGAGCTATTTATAGAGCAAGGGGGTGGGGGGAGAAAAGATGATATGTTCCCCCGTCTTGAAAAACAACTTTCAAACTTTATAAGTACAAATCTGTTTTTCTTGTCATCAGACTGCTTTTTCTGTCAATGCAGAAGATAAGGAAACTGACTTCAAGAAAACTGCCCTTCCTAATAATGACTATGAATTTGGTGGAGTCACAGGCTACAATCACACTGCATCTGACTCTCCTGGATTAATAGTCCTCAAAACTACACACACACCGTCATATGTCTATAGTGTAATTCTCTCATTTCTAGACTTCTAAGTCCATTCCAGTTCTGTATCTTAAAAATTTCTAAGAGATACTCCCTGCTTTCTTATACTTATTAAAAGCAAATATACCTTGCAAAAAAAAAAAAAAACACTAAAAAGAAAAACTTCAAAATGTAAGTATAGGAAAATATTTGGGGGCTCAATTATTTAGGAGTTGGTTCAACAGTTAAATGTTGGTTAAACAGTTAAGAAACTGTTTTTCTTACAATTGCAAAAGAGGTTGGATTTTCATGAATTTTACTTAAAAGATTGGTCATCCCAAGACGATATAAATCTTTGTGTTAAAAATTACCTATGTGATATGAACATGGCATTCTCAAATTTATCTGCAACTTTCATTGTCTTGAGTTGCAGTTGTGAACATATTTCAAAACCCAAACTATTCAGAATCTTTATTTTTGGAAAAGTTTCAGGCTTTATCTTAGCACTTACAAAATCCACTTAAAATGTTTTATCCTCTAAAATAATAGGGAAAACAAAAATAAAATCATAGTATACATTTAAAATCTTAAGGATAGCAATAGCAATACTTCTGGTTGCTAAAATTTAATATAATGGAAAGGAATTATATTTGTTGGAATACAAAACAACAAAACCAAAACCTGAGCCTTAAAAAAAATATATGGAAATAAAATCATATGGCTGTGAACTGCCTGATGTAATTTTTTTGAGAAATTTAGTTCATTATCCAATCAAATGTTTTAATAAAGTGCAATTTTTAAAAAGTAGCCATAGAGCTAGAGCATTGCCAATAAATGTCTGGTTATAAATAGAACATCAAAATACAACCATAATCATTTGAAAATACAATAAAAGTCAGCTAAAGTAGTTACTTAGCAGAACAACTTGAGTTAGTGGGGTGGAAAACAGACCATGGATTCGTTTGTTTTGTTTTGCTTTAACTTCATAGAAGATGTATATTTCAGCACCCTTTTGGATTGTGGTATTTTCAGAGCCCTGGCTTGCAGCAGGACCCAGAAAGGTATACTCACTGGGGAGTCTATAGTATCTTTTCTCCTGAAAGCTACATGCCTTACCACCAAGGCATTAACCTACAAGAAGCTAAGATTAGATGAAATGCTCTGTTTCAGACAAAAGCTAGAGAATATGAAGTAAAATTAAGTATCATGGATCCAGGTATTTTAGAAAGTCAAGTGGAATAAGAAAATTAAAAGTCCAAATGAATCTGAATTGCCCAGAATAACTCTGCATAGTCTGAATTTCTAGATAATTTCCAGCTTTTCCTGCCCTTCACTTTTAGTTCTCACAACGTTCTTCTTACGGTTTTTCACTCAAAACAATGAAAAAATCGGGGCATTTGTAGAATAGTAGTTTGATATCTCTGCCATTAATTCAACAGATCACCACTGGCCTCAGAAAGTTAGGTTTGTGGAGCTAATCCCCATCTTAAACGTTCAATAGTTCACTCAACAAATATTTATTGAGTACCTACTATATGCTGGCACCATCCCAGTTGTCAAAATACATTGAGGAATGAAAAACATGCAAAGTTCCTATCTTTATTTAATATGTATTCCAATGGAGCCTCAGCTAAAACAAAATAAAGATCAGCATCAAAAAACATCTTTCTTTCATGAACATAGTCCTGTATTTCTCAAAATTGCACAACATTAAATTGAAGGGCAACAACTTCATAAGTTATAATTTCAATGTCTGAGCACTGACCTTATATGCCAGATACTGTGTTGAATACTTTTTCATGCATTATCCCATTTAATTAGTGCCTATCAATCTTAATCTTCAAAAAAAAAAAATCCCCATAATACAGATAAATAAATGAATACTTAGAAAGGTTATGTAACCTATTAAGTTTACACAGATAAAAAGTGGCAAATTAAACACAGGTCTCTCTCAACTATAAAAATAATAATTTCAGGCAAGTCTTCTCCTGAGGATTTAGTACCATTCATTCATTCACTCATTCAGCACTTTTTCAACCAATATTAAGAGTGTCTCATATGTGCCAGGACAAAGAGGCAAAGATCCCTGCCTTTGGGGAGCTTAAATCTTAGTGAGAGGAGACAGACAATAAATATAAACATAATAAATAAGCAAATACATAATATATTAGGTTAACATCAATTCATCGGGAAAAAAATAAAGTCTAACATTTTTCCTAACAATTTGAAATCTTAAGTTAGAGGTAAAGACAACTTTCAAAATTTCTAAAAAAAGGAGCTCAGGAGACCAATGACAAGCACCCCAAAAAGGAAATGCTACAGCATATCAGTGTTGAAGAAATGACTTCATACTGGGGAAAATGACACCTGTTTGCCACCACTGTAGAGAGTTGAATTTGTTGTTAAGTCTTTGTTATTTTGATCATGAGATGCTTGGAAATAAAGGGAAGAGCAGGGCATCAGTAATTGCCCATCTGGAGTACAACAAACACACGTAAATCACTGGAAAATCACGTGTGGTTTGATGACATTTATCCACTTTGGTTTCCACTGACTGGTATGCCAAACCCCAGACACCAAAATTACTAAGGTTGGGGAATAAATACCCATCATTAAATTTCCAGTGGTTTAATAATTATTCCTCTTCCTGGGGACATGATTAAACCTCACACAGCAGCAAAACAAGAAACTAAGTTGCTGGGCATCAGAGGTGTAGAGAAAGTAAATGAGAAAAAGAGAGAGAGTGAGAGCAACAAGGGAAATGACAGAAGAGAGGGGGAGAGGGAGAAAGCACAGAAGGGAAAAATCTCTTTGGTGGTTACTCTCAACCATCCTTGGGCTTAAGACAACCACCCACAGGCACTAAACAAGTGATTAAGCTGCAATCTGGATGTGTACCTCATTCTCATAATTCCAGGGGATGGGTCAAGTTGCTCCAATGGGAGCAGAAAGTGCAGTAACACAGGAAACATAATCCCACCCAAGGCCATGCTTTTCTCCTAGAGGGATGGCTGAGCTAGATCCCGCTAACACAAAAATGGTGAATCTTCTCTTTTCCAGGAGTACTAACTGGCTTTGGCCAATATTGCCTTCTTAAGAGGGAAAAAATAGAATCTTTCTTTTGATAGCATGTTAAGTGGTCCCAGAGTTATAACTGACCTAAACCTCAGTCAAATTTCCTTGTAATGGTTGAAAAACCCAGCATACCTTCCTATCCATGGAGTTTCCAGGCACAGCCTAGGAAAAAATTCCCGATTACTGACTGGAACTAAGGGAAGTAAATTGGCTACGAGATGATGATAAATCCCATTTGAGATATAATACCAGGGATTTTATGTTAACTGAGATCAAAGTCAATACTCCTTAAGTAGTTTCCTTCTTAATTTTTCCTATCTATAAACTGAAAATATTCTAGCAGGCCAACTCCAGAATCCATGTCTATAATACTCACCATTGTATCTCTAGTACCTGTACAGTACTTAGGAAATAATAGCACTCAATAAACACTTTGACAAAAAAAATGCAGATAAATGAACGTATCAATATTATTTTTTAATTGAAGTATAGTTGACACACAATGTTACATTAGTTTCAGGTGTACAACAGTGATTTGACAACTCTATACATTATTCTATGCTCACAAGTGTAGCTACCATCTGTCACCATACAATGTTGTTACAGTACCATTGACTATCTTCCCTATGCTTTCATCTCCGTGAATTATTCATTCCATGACTGGAAGCCTGAACCTCCCACTCCCCTTTACTCTTTGCCCATCCTCCACCCTTCTCCCCTCTGGCAGCCATCAGTTTGTTCTCCATATTTATGGGTCTGCTTCTGCTTTTTTGGGTTTGTTCATTTGTTTTGTTTTTTAGATTCCACATATAAGTGAAGTTATATGGTATTTATCTTTCTCTGACTTATTTCACTTAGCACAATGTCCTCTAGGGTTCATCCATATTGTTGTAAATGGCAAGATCTCATTCTTTTTTATGGCTGAGTAATATTCCATTGTATATTTATGTACCATTTTTCAAAGAAAAAGTTTTTTATTTCTCTGGGTAAGTATCCAGCACTGCAGTTACTTTTCTTTTTTCTTTTTTCTTTTTTTTTTTAGGAACTCTCAAACTGTTTTCCACAGTGGCTGCACCAAGTTACATCCCCACCAAGAATGCACAAGGGTTCCTTTTTTTGTACATCCTTGCCAACACTTGTTATTTCTGTCTTTTTGATACTAGACATTCTGACTGGTGTGAGGTGATACCTCGTTGTGGTTTTGATTTGGATTTCCCTAATGATTAGTGATGTTGAGCATCTTTTCCTGTGTCTCCTGGCCATCTGTATGTCTTCTTTGGAAAAATGTCTATTTGTTTTTCAGTTTTGAGTTATATAAGTTCTTGATATATTTTGGATATTAACCCCTTATAAGACAAATCACTTGCAAATATCTTCTCCCATTCAGTAGGTTGCCTTGTCATTTTGGAAGGCAGCTATGCTCACCACTATACCACCAACGCATGCCTTGTCATTTTATTGATTGTTTCCTTTGTTGTGCAAAAGCTTTTTGTTTTGGCGTAGTCCCAATAGTTTGATTTTGCTTTTTTTTTTTTAAAGATTTTATTTATTTTTTGACAGAGAGAGACACAGTGAGAGAGGGAACACAAGCAGGGGGAGTGGGACAGGGAGAAGCAGGCTTCCTGCAGAGCAGGAAGCCCGATGTGGGGCTCGATCCCAGGACCCTGGGATCATGACCTGAGCCGAAGGCAGATGTTTAACAACTGAGCCACCCAGGTGCCCCTGATTTTGCTTTTGTTCCTATTTTTCTATCTGACAAAAACATGGTAGTAATTTATACAAAATTATTGGGTTCTCTGAGTTAATTACATACTCTACCAAGTATAAAATGACTCTTAAAATTTATTATATTTGTATGCCTCATTATTTACTTTTATATATTATTTTATTTTATCTTATTAAACCAAAATACCAAATTACTCTCTGGCCAACATATGACAGGAAGGAAAAGTAACTAATATATATTAAGAATTCATTAAGATTGGCATGTGCAACATGTCTTTATTTGCATTGTCTCATGTTTTTCTTAAGGCACTCTGATAAATTAGACATTATTAATCTCCTTTAACAGGGAAAGAAGTATAGGCTTAGAAAGGTCATTAATTTGCCTAAGGTCATACAACCAGTAAGCAGCAGAATGCAGATTCAAACCTAGGCCCTTTTGACTTGAAAGTCCATACTCCTTTCTATTACATCAAACTGCTAAAGGAAAACATATTCAAACTGCAAAAGCAAGCATCTATCTGCTCTTCCCTTCCAGAAAGTTACTTAGAAAAGCCAGCATGACCTCTACATAAGTCTCCTGTGAATAAGCTCTGGAAGACACACATGGAAGGGTAATCCTATATAAAGCTGAACAATCCTGTGGCAATTAGATTGATAGTGAATTTGGTCTTAGGGGAAAGGGTCCTATACTGTAAGTGAAGTAAATAGTATTGGTGTTTTAACCACTCATATCACCTGAACATGCACATTGCACACACCACTGAATTAATAATTACCAGAGTTCAAAACTAAAGACTTTAGTCTGTGTATGTCTGTGTATCTCTCGAAGAGAGAAAAACAATCCTTAGGGGTAAAAAATGGCTCATTTTTCAACTGACTTAATATGGAAAACTCCCTGCAGTAAACATGTGTTGAGTTAAATAGGAAATAATTCAGCAAAATTTATAAAGAAAAGTCAGTTTCATAAACTTCTGGAAGCCTCGAATTCAAAGTACTCTGATTATCTGATCAAAGTTTCAGCACTGAGTATTGGAAATCCCTATAAGTGAGACTGTCAAAAGCAGATATTAGGCCATAAACATTAATAATCAGAATCATAACCTACCAAAAATTGGCTTATGTTTTCATGTACTGTACTGTACCTCAGTCTCCCCTCACCCTAAAATAGAGTTTGTAACAGGTAATTCCTGCATAAAAGAAGATATAAACAGAATCAGTTTTATGCAGAAGAACTGATTATGCATATCCTTATCTTGAAGGATATGCATAAGAACTGATTATGCATATCCTTATTTTGAAGGATAGCAAAAAGTCCACATGTCCCCCAAAATGTATCATCCTTTCTCACACACTACTGGTCTCAAACTAAGAAATTCACCATTAATGACACTTCTTTGGACTAGAACATAATATATGTTCATTACCCATACACATACATACGCTTTAAGAGTAGAGGTTGAAGGAATAGACGGAAATCAGGTTTATTTTATAGGGGAAAGAGAACAATTTGGAACATCCATGGAAAAAATCAGACTACTAAATGTCAATAAGCAAAGATGCCAGAAGATATGACAAGAGGAAGAGTGAAGGTAAATTTTTCTAACATAATAACAAAATTCATCTAGCTCACCTTATCAGGAAGATTAAATAATGTATGCAGAGCTCTCTGAACTCCTTGAAAAAGAAGCACAGACATACAGAGAATAATTATAGCTGCATTTTCTAGTGCCTAAACAAGTCTTGGCTAAACGCCCCATTAGGTCATGCATATCATCAGATTACCATTAAGTAAGCCAAAAGAAAAACTCCTACATGCTAGTCAGGGAGCCAAAGAGTAAAATGCAGCCTTCAACAGCTCTGATTCCAACTAGAATTCAACTTGGGCTCCAAGTATAAGAATCTGGTTCACATATTTTTAATGGGCATCTTTCAGATACTTAAGGAAAAAAGAAATTAATAAATTCTCCCCAAACCTTATCCCTACCCTAACATGTAAGGAATGAAGACTGCCACCTGTCTAGGATTTGAGTTTCAGAGGCATCTTCAATACATCAAAGCATCAAGGGACAGCTTTGAGTAAAGGCAGACAAGATCAAGAGACTTGCATATTTTAAATAACACACAAAAATTACAACATAAAAAAAAAGATCAGAACCCCTCTTTATTCATTCAGAAATCTGAGGGCCCTTACTGGGTTAGGTTTAAACTTACTGTATGTCCTAGAAAAGGTACATTGTTTAAAAGGAAGTTTAAGGGGGAACAAATGTATTTCATGGGGTTTTATAAATTAATAAAAGTATTCTGCAAGGTGCTTTGAGATTCAGAGATTAAAGAAAACTGTGAAGCTATATAAAGCATTCACTTTCCCTAATGCTGTGAGAATATGAGTAGCTTTTCTCAGCTGTTGTCAAAGAATTTTTCCGTTTATTCTTTCCTGATGCTATCTATACCAGTAACTATACCAACAGCAATAACATCTTATATTTAATTAAGCTTTAAAAATTGAAAAGGAATATTAAATATGGTATCTTTTTTTGATTCTTAGATATATTCTGGAGATAGTTATTTTTATCTCAATTTTACAGATAAAGCAACTAAGTTTAAAAAAGAAATTAGTGATTTACTCAAGGCTACACAAGAGCTAAGTAGTAGAACTGAGTGTCAAATCCATCTCTTTGGACTCCAAATCCTTGACATTTCCTCCCATCAACCTAGATTTTCCTACCAACAAGTGATATAGACGACTTTTGTTCTTTTTCAGTGCTAATTTTGCAAAGACCTTCTAGTCAGACCTGTTAAAATAGTTAATATTATTAAGGCAAAATTATAGTAATTTTTATCACTGAGAGTATAGTGAGGGTGCAAACTACAGCTCGTTTACATGATCCACACTAAACAAATAGACTGGAGACTTCAAATTGTTCTTGGATCAACCTAAATGTGGCCATCTTGCTAATACAAGGGAATTTCTTTATAATGGACCTTAACTTGTGAAACCGAGTCTCCTAAGTGTTGATGCAATCCACATGTAGTGTTATGAAAGTCTGCCTGAGCCACAGCCCCAGGGGCAGGTGGTTCGTTTGATCTTTATAGTTATAAAGGAAACATTTGGTAATCAGACTAAAAAAGTACCCTAGAGAAAAACAGGAAGGCAT
The DNA here is from genome assembly GCF_002201575.2 of Neomonachus schauinslandi. Lineage (NCBI taxonomy): Eukaryota > Metazoa > Chordata > Mammalia > Carnivora > Phocidae > Neomonachus > Neomonachus schauinslandi. The sequence goes on from NC_058406.1 coordinate 60,993,494, forward strand.
TTGTACAATGACATGAAATTCTTCTTTGTCTGCCTAAATCTCATTCTGCCAGCAGTAAAAGAATCTTGAAGAAGAAACCTAGGAGAATAGAAAGAGCTTTAGAAGCAAGTGTTAGAGTGGTTCTGGCAACAGCAATAAAAATAGAGGTAAAGGAAAAAATCAAAAGTAGCTCTTTTTTGTCATTGCTTATTACAGAAAGCCTCCATAATAGTGTATTTCAGTTAGACTTTTCTGGGTAACAAACCACCCCTAAACTAAATGGCTTAAAAAAAATTTTATTACTTTCCATTGTTCTTAGGTGGTTCCTCTTCTGACCTCACCTGCACTTAACTCATGTGCTGTATTCACCTACAGAGTCAGCTATAGTCCAGGTGGGGAAACAGACTCCATCTGTTGATAGGAGAAGTTACATTGCAAAAGTTTATGGACACAAGGAGTCATAATTCTTTAGGGTCCATTATGACCCTAATCAATAATTCTGGGGTCTTTAATCCCAGCTGTACATAGAATCATCTGGGATATTTTTAAACAAATACAATTGACTAGGTCTCATTCCTAGAAATTCTGACTTAAGTGGTTGGAGGTAAAGCCCGGTCATCAGCATTTCTTAAAAGCTCTCCAGTTGATTAAAATGAAGCCAGATTTAAGAATGACTATTTTTGGGGCACCTGGGTGGCTCAGTCCATTAAGCATCTGACTCTCGTTTTGGCTCAGGTCACGATCTCATGGTTTCGTGAGATCAAGCCCTGCATATAGGGCTCCTCGCTCTGTGTGGAGTCTGCTTGAGATTCTCCCCCTCTGTCCCTCTCCCAACTCACATGTGTGCACTCTCTCTCAAATAAGTTTAAAAATCTTAAAAAAAAAAAAAAAGAATGGTTGTTTTCTATTCCAATGATTGAATTACCATAGTTGCAGAATGAGTAAGTGAGAGTACTATGTAATAAGAATTTCATACTAAGGTAAATGATATGGGGTAATATAAAATAGAAAACAAAAATAGAAGACAGAAAAGTATTGGATCACAGTCAATAACAGAACCAGAACAAAGACACTAACACAGTCAAAACTAGCTATGGGTTTTTACCAATACCCTAGTGAAGGGAGACTGGTAATTGAGAGCAGAAAAAAACCCTGATGAACTATATAACTGTGTTATGTCTGCAATTTGTTGTATACATATTTATAGATATGCTTATTTAAAACTCAGTGCACAGTTTACTCATTGGTATTGTTTTAGTTTTCCCCAATTGACTCTGCATTTTCCTTCTAACACACTGGTTCTCAACACAAATTGAAACTAGGATGGTTTTAAAGAATACTGATGCAAAAGCGCAAACCCAAGTATTCTGATTTAATTGCCCTGGAACAGGACCAGGCATCAGATACCTAGGTGATTATAATGTGAAACCAAGTTTGAGAACTGTTGCTCTAAGATATCATTTTATTTATTTATTTATTTATTTATTTATATAAGATATCATTTTAAACAAAACTTTCCAAGTATTGTTAAGGAGAGTTTGGCATTAACTCTGATGGAACCAGTCAAAACAGTAGTCTCCCTTAGGATTGAAAATAATTCTCTGAGGGCAAGACCTACATCTGTTCAACTCTGTATATCAACAGCCTGGCACATGTGTGGCATAAGACATGGACTGGTAACTCTCTTACAGAATGAGCACCCCAACCTACTGTTGTGTGAATTTGGATGAGAGCTAAATATTTTTTATATTGAATAAATATTAAAATATTTTTTAATGCAATTGGCAGTGACATCTAGGGTAAGCTAGTACCTAGAAAACCTCATATTGTTTGAATACTCCCAAGGATTAACTGAAATAGTCCTCTCCATCAGAGACAGAACTTAAAACAGAGCCAATTAACAGTCAATATTCCTAAATTCCAGAGCCTCTAATACCATAGATTGGCATCCCCAGAGACTTGACACCCCTACTTAATAGTAGACAATTGGGGCGCCTGGGTGGCTCAGATGGTTAAGCGTCTGCCTTCAGCTCAGGTCATGATCCCAGCGTCCTGGGATCGAGCCCCGCATCGAGCCCCGCATCGGGCTCCCTGCTCAGCAGGGAGCCTGCTTCTCCCTCTCCCTCTGCCTCTCTCCCTGCTCATGCTCTCTCTCTCTCTGTATCTCTGTGTCTCAAATGAATAAATAAAATCTTTAAAAAAAATAGTTAATAGTAGACAATTATCTTTTAAACTTCTGATACTTCCTATCTCCAATCCTTGCTCTTTACTTCCCGCTCTGTTCCTGCATTTATCCAACTCCTAAATCTTCCTGGCTTAACCTTCTGTCCTGACTAAACATTTAGTCTTTGGAGTTTGACTTTTCTAGTTTCAACCCTCCATCCTCTCTATAATACAAATTAGACTGTTTCTGACTTTTCTTATTCTCAGCCAATACCAAAAAATCATGTCAGTGGAGCTTCAGCCATGGGGCATCATCCATGATGTTCCACTGCCCTATGCCCCATATAAGCTTCTCCCTCCTTCCCAATCCACATGCTTTCAGGTCAACCCCACACTGGGGACTGGCCCTCATTCTATTGGTTGGATGTCAAGACCCTATTTAGGATATGTGGATTCAGGGGACTTCAGAAATTGGATATCACAAACTAATATTGGGCCCTATCCCAGAGGAAAAACAAATGATATAAATATGAGAAATGCTGGATTTAGCAAAATCAGGTAGATTTCTTTAGTGGAAGTCTTCATAGAGCTTTTATGTACACTGAATTTCTAGCACTGGCAACTTGAAAAGTTCTGATAATTCTCACTAACCATCCCAAATTTGGAGACAAGTAAATTGAGATGGGATGATACCCCTTTTCTCTTTCTCTCTGTTTCCCTCTCTGTGTGTCTCTCTCACTCTCTCTCTCCTTTTTTTTTTTTTTTCAAGTAATCTCTATACCCATTGTGGGGCTCAAACTCATGACCCCAAAACAAAGAATCACATGCTGTACTGACTGAGCCAGCCAGGCACCCCTCTTTCTCTCTCTTCTGATTAGTTTGGAAGAAGGGGTAGGAAGTAAGTATGGAGAGGGATGGATTAGAGACTGGTGAAATCAGAGAAGTTTTTAGGGCTATCTATTGGAAACAAAGGCTTTAGAACTCCACACTGAATTAAGAGAGTTACTTAAAGCCCTAAGATATCTCCTCACCATGGGAATGGGATATGTTCATGATAAGGTAAAGTGAATTTTGATACACCATAGTTTACAAAGTCTCAGGAGAGCAAAGTTCAGATTATTATGGTAAAATTTCATACAATTTTGTTTCAGCTCTAATGAATTCCAGAAACAATTCCATACTCTCAAGCTACATAAAAGTGGATGGAATACAAATTTCCCAGCCCAAAAATTTAGCTTAGAGGGAATGATGAACCAAATCCAGGGAAATTAATCCATATTTTATCAAAGCAAAGAGAATGTCTGGAAAAGTAGTACCTATGTTAAACATAAGCAACATTTTAGGGAGGAAAATGGCATAGCAACTATAGATACTGCACTATAGAAACAAAAGAGTGGACAATAACAAGGGTGTGCAAAATGGAATGCACTAGACTATTCTGAAACAAAAATGTAAATAATGGAAAAAATTCATTATGAATGCATTGTCTAGAAGAGCACAATAAAAAGATTAAATTTAACAAAGTAAGCTCTTTATCAACCTAAAAATGAAGTTAAAAAGCAGTGAGATAAGATGAAATAGGAAATCGCAGCATAAGAAAAAAATAGCATTTTAAAAGACCTACTAAAAAAGTAAAAATAAATTAAAAATAAGAATGAAAATAAAAAAAAGAATTTCTAAATAAGTTAGAGGAAGCAAGAAACAAAATAGAATTACTAATATAGAGGAAACACTTGAGGTAATTACAGCAAATGCACAGGAAAAAGCCAAAACAACTAAAGTAATTAGAGAAATGATAATGGATATGAAGGACAAACTGTGACAACAATAAAGATACAATAAGTGGTTTTGAGTTCTATAACCCCAATAATGAAGAACAAAATAAATTCAAAGATATAACACAAAACACTATCCACAAAGAAAGGACAACCTAAATTTGTATATCACAAAAACACTCTTTCCAGGAAATAAAGCAAATACAATGATCAGCAAAAAGATATACCTGGTAGTTACTGATTTTAAAAATAAAGAAAAAATTCTTCAGGAATTCCCTGCAGGGAAAAAAAAAAGTCACATTGGCTTCACGCTTCCCCAAAACAATGATTTCCAAAAACTGTTGGAGCAATATCTCTAATGTTCTGAGAGAAACAAAGTATGATCCAAGAATATTGTATCCAGCTAAAATATCTTTCAAAAATTAAAAAAGATAAATATTTTAAAAATGAAAAACTCAGAGAATACAGCAGCCATGAACCATTTTTTTTTTTTTTTTTTAAAGATTTTATTTATTTATTTGACAGAGAGAGACACAGGGAGAGAGGGAACACAAGCAGGGGGAGTGGGAGAGGGAGAAGCAGGCTCCCCGCAGAGCAGGGAGCCCGATGCGGGACTCGATCCCAGGACCCTGGGATCATGACCTGAGCCGAAGGCAGTCGCTTAACCAACTGAGCCACCCAGGCGCCCAACCATTTTTTAAAAAACACAAAAAATCTAGATCATTAGTAGGATAGAAATATTAGAATAAATATATAAATAAATACATAGACTATATAAATGAATAGAAATATTTATTTGATTGAGGGACAGCCACATACAGTTGTGCAGAATTTTCATTGTCCAAATTCAGGGAGCACCATTCATATTATAAACTGAACAACTGAATGTGGTGGCTCTAGAGTTTCAACTTAGATTTTCTTTTATTAAAATCAAATAAGACCAAATTAAATTATCTCATTTATAAGAACATGACATTTATGACCATTATATTTACAAATTATTTCTACCTGTCTGCCTATCTATATCTTTATCAATAAATATGCATAGGGATAGATCTTTATGTTCAACAACTCTTAAAGATTATTATTAAAGAATAGTTGGATTTAACTATTCAATAATGATCAATTTAATCATATAAATATGTAGCAATTTACAAGTAATGTTTGGTAGTAAGGAGAAATGATGTGATTGCCCAAGTCCTAGATTTCATAACATATCCTTTTTATTTTTATAACATATCCTGATTATTTGTCATCCATTTTACCCTTTTAACATTCCATTCTGTCCACATCTGTCTTAATTCTAGGGAATAACCCAGCTTAGGTAGGTGTTCTGAAGCTATCAAGTCCCACACATCTAATTCCTTTTTCTGGATTTAATTTCCCTCTGAGAGAGCCTGGAAGGAGGGTCCCTATATGCCATATGATCTCACCATGGCTACATCTTGTTAGAGAAGAATGGACACCAGTTCCAAAATCAATGCTTTGCTTAACCACAAATAAATGAAGAATAAATAGAGACTATATAACTAGTGATAGGACTTGAATTAGACAATCAGGGCCAGGACAGTCATATTGGACCATGTAAAAAATTAGTAAGAGAAAAACCTGGTTGCTACAGAGAGGAAATAATTAAACACGTTTAGAGAAGCAAATAAAAATATATGCCATTGCTCTAGAATTAAAGATTCCACCTTCAGGGTGCCTGGGTGGCTCAGTTGGTTGAGCGACTGCCTTCAGCTCAGGTCATGATCCTGGAGTCCTGGGATCGAGTCCCACATCGGGCTCCCTGCTCAGTGGGGAGTCTGCTTCTCCCTCTGACCCTCCCCCCTCTCATGCTCGATCTCAGTCTCTCTCTCAAATAAATGAATAAAATCTTAAAAAAAAAAAAAGATTCCACCTTCAGTTTGGGGGAAAGGAAAAAAAAGGAATAAATAAGGATTTAGGACATTAGGTAAGGATTTAAGAAAAGGCAGCAAGGGGCCTCATTTTGGCCTTAGCCTTAGCCATATGCCCCAGCTTGGTTCAAACCCTATTTAGGGGTACATGGTACTTACAGAGAAATCAATATATTCATATTTTATTCCCAGTGAAGTGCTATTAACTCTGTATAATTCCTTTGGAGAGAAGAATAAATGATAGGCTTCGGGTAACTGAATCCTTAAATAAGTAATGCCATGGCCCCTGACCTTTAAGGGGTCTAAAAATTGGTATGCACAAAATTAAAGCCCTCCTAAATTAAAAAAAACAAACAAACTATGATATAAGAAAGAGGAAAAGGGGTGCCTGGATGGTTCAGTCAGTTAAGTGTCTGCCTTCAGTGTGATCCCAGGTTTCTGGGATCCAGCCCCCATTGGGCTCCCTGCTCAGAGGGGAGTCTGCTACTCCTTCTGCCCCTCCCCCTGCTTGTGTTCTCTCTCTCACTCACTCTCTCTCTCAAATAAATAAATAAAATCTTAAAAAAAAAAAGAGGAAAAGTGTAGAACTGCATCGTCCCCCTATGTAAACTGAGAAACCACCAAAAAGAAAAGAAAAGAGAGAATATGTGTGCACAAAGATAAAAAGAATACCTTTAACCAATGCTAAGACATATGAAAGCAGGCTGTTTTTCATTTCTTGTTATTAAATATTCCTAGGATTACCTGCTATATCCTCACAACAACTCTCCTTTACTTGGGCTAGCTTGAATGGGTTTGTTACTTTACAAACAAAAGAGCTTTGTTTAGACAACAAGTAAAGCATCAATCAAGATAGTCTATTGTGGTGTTTGGGTTCTAGAAAGGCCTGTGATGATTAGGGTTACTACTAAAGGCAGTGAGGAATAGGTAAAACAGAGACATGAATCTAAGCCAAAGATTTTAGGAAGTGTGAAGATTAAACCAGGAAAACCAAGATGAGTAGATAAGATTCAAGTGCAATCATAGGCTTGAATATGGGAGGGAGTTAAAGAGCAGGACTGGGACTGGGCAGAACTGAGTTACACTTATGGCAATAGCTGACCAGGCTGCTTAAGTCAACCTTACTGCCAAGAACAACTAGAAAAGAGGGCAACAATTTTTAATATCCATTAGAGAAGAGACTTCCAGTTCTAGTTCCAGATGTAAGGAGTGTGGAACTTACCACTCTGCCCTAACAACAATAAAAGGCTGAATGGACTGAAAAATCAACAACTTCTTGGATCCACAGAGAGTGGAAAACACAGACCAAACTGCTGTCCCAAGACTGAAGAGACAGGCAAATACAGGCAGTCACAGTTTACCAGAGCAGAACTCGTAAGCAGAAACCACCTCAGGAACCAGTATTAGGACAGGAAACCTGAACTGTAATTGATGAATTACTGAAGGCCAACTATGGACAACTCTGAGAGTTAAAAACCCAGGGTGACCCAGTCATAGGAGGGCCCCCACAATATTGTGAGATTTACCTCCAAGAGCTCAACCAGATTCCCACAGTAAATATCAGAAAAATGCCCTTGGGTTCTAGCAGGGGAAGGGGAAAAGGAACTGTTTTGGAATACACCAGAGCCCTTTGTTCTCAATAAGCCCTGCCCTCTGGAAACTAGTTAACTAGAGCCTAACCTGCCAAGGTATTATCAGAGCCTAATTGACCTGGAAGAAGGGAACTACCCAACTCCTGTCAGCTCTAGCCCTCCACTTGGAAGAAGGGAAATACCCAACTCCAGCCTACTGTAATCATCCTGTCCTACCTAAAGGGGAAGAAAAAAGCAGAAGCTTGTGTGGTGTTCACAGCCCACAAGCATCACTAAAAGATTGAGGCTTAATCATAAGACTGTAGAATGATTCTCTCCCCCACACCTCACCACTAAATTACTAAAGGCCTATTTATAGAGTTTCTTTTTACCCAATACATAATGTCTGGCTATCCAGAAGAAATTAAAGGCCTATCAAAGGGCAAAAGACAGTTGCAAGAGACAGAGCAAGCATCAGAAGCAGACATGGAAGGATGTAATTACCAGGCTGAGAATTTAAGCAACTATGATTAATATGCTAAAGGCTCTAATGTATAAAGTAGTCAGCATGCAAAAACAGATGGGCAATATAAACAGGGAAATAGAAATTCTAAGAAAGAACCAAAAAGAAATGCTAGAGACCAAAAACACTATAACAAAAATGAAGAATACCTCTGATGGGCTTATTAGTAAACTGGACACAGCTGAGGAAAGAATCTCTGAGCTTGAGGATGTATCAACAGAAACCTCCAAAACCAAAAATCAAAGAGAACAAAAACTGAAAAAAAATAACAGAATATCCAGGGACAATGGGACAACTACAAAAAAGGTAAAATATTCATATAATGGAAATACCAGGAGAAGAAATATAGAAACAGAAGAAATAATTGAAATAATAATGACTGAGAATTTCTCCAAATTAATATCAGAAACCAACATACTCAGGAAGCCAAGAGAATACCAAGCAGGATAAATTTAAAAACAAAACAAAAAAACTACCTAGGAATATAATTTTCAAACTATACAAAACCAAAGATAAAGAAAAAAATCCTTGGATTAGCCAGAGGAAAATAAACAATAAACACCTTACCTACAGCAGAACAAAGATAAAAATAATAAATATCCAACCTCTCAGAGACCAAGCAAGCAAGAAGAAAGAGGAGTGAAATATTTAAAGTGTGGAAAGGGAAAAAACCCACCAGCCTAGAAATCTTCACTCTCTGAATTTATCCTTCAAAATGAAGGAGAAATAAAGGCTTTTTCAGACAGACAGAAATTGAGGAAATCTGTCACAGTTGACCTGCCTTTCAAGAAATGTTAAAAGAAGTTCTTTAGAGAGAAGGAAAATAATATAGGTCAGACACTAAGATCTACATAAAGAAAGGAAGAACATTGGAAAAGGATTGATAAGTGAAGGTAAAAGAAAAACTTCTTTTATTCTTAAATAATCTGACAAATAACAGTTTGTTCAAAATAGTAATAGCAACAGTGTCTTTGATTATGTATGCATATATACACACACTAATGTATGCATGTGAATATATCTATATACTATAGATAGATGTAAGTACAGATATATGCAATGATACAAATGGCAGGAGGGAGGAATTAGGATTATTTGTTAATAAGGTATTCACACTACCCACTAAGTGGTATAGTGTTATTCAAAAATGTCATTGGATTAGTTGTAAATCTATACTGCAAACTCTAGGGCAACACTAAAAAAGGTTAAAAAAATAAAAGAAGTGATATGCTAAGAAATAGGATAACTGATATACTAAGAAGAGAAAATGGAATCACTTTATCTTCTCAATTAAATATCAAGTAGACAGTATTAGAGACCAAGGCAGGGAGAATTGTGGGTCAATATCAAGAAGAAGAGAGAAGCCAAGAAAAGGGAGCACAATTACGAGAGCCACTTATTCCCTGAGGTGAATATTAATATCAAAGAGCAGCACAGTGGCTAAAAGGCTAAGAAGCTGAGCAAAGCTTTCATCAGTTTCATGATTCAGAGAGCCAAATAATAGTTCAAGGACTTTCAAAGAAGTGCAGCCCTGTTAAAACACCTCTAGCATTTGGCTAGAAATCTGAGTGCCACGTGGTAAAGAGTAAAAAGTAGATCAGTCCTCAAAAAAACTGAAGCCCAGCTTTGAATCATTTCAGTTTTTACTGGATTATGGTGATCTTCCCTGAATTTGATTGTCTGCAAGAAGCAAAATCAAATAACCTCTGGAAGAAGATATCATCTAGAGATTAAACTATGTTTGTAATTTTTCATGCACAAACAACAAACAGAAAATAGAAACATACCCACAGGATATCTAGATATTGATATGTTAGATACATGCTATAAAATCACTATGATTAAAATGTTCAAGTAATTTACTAATATGGTGGAGAATTCCATGAGATAAATGGAAATTATGAAAAAAGAATCATAAAAATTCTAGAACAAAAGTTAAGTTATTGGAAAACTCGGTGATGGGCTTCAACATAGCTGAAGAGAGTATCAGTGAATGACATGACATGGCATAAGAAAAAAATCCAGTCTGAAACACTGAGGGAAAAAAAATGACATGAAATACAGTATAAGAATCTAATATACCTGTGACTGGAACCTCAGAAGAAGAGAAAGGGAGAGAATGAGAGCAAGTGAGAGAGGAGAGAGGGAAGAGATAAAGCAACATTTCTAGACAAAATGTTTAAGAATTTTTTCAAAATTGATTAAAGGTATCAAGTTAGTGATTCAAGAAGCAATCCAAACTCTATCCAGAATAAATAAAGAAAACCACATCCAAGCCTATCTTACTAAAACTGCTAAAAACCAAACATTAGAAGGAAATCTTAAAGGCAAACAGGGAAAAAATGTTATTACTTTAAACAGCAACCATAAGACTTAAAATAGAACTTTTAAATGGAAATAATGTTCAGTTATTTGTGTTTTCTTGTAATTCACTGGATTTCTTTAGGAGGAATATTCTGAACTCTCTGTTAGATAGTTCATATATCTCCATTTCTTTAGGGCCTGTCATCGAAACTTTATTAGTTTCCTTTGTTGATCTCACCTTCCTTCGGTTATTCATGATCCTTGCAGCCTGAGGCCACAGGAGCCATCCTGGAATCTAAGTCTGTGGGGACTTGTGCTGGGGCTTGCCACAAGACTGGGGCCACAACAATTGGCTGGGTGCTAGGGAGGGTGAGAAGCCCACAATAGCTAGTTTGGAGTATAGGTCCATGGAGACCAGCCTGGTGCTGGAGTGGGTTGGAAGCCTGGAGCCATGAGAGCTGCCTAGGGCTGCAGGAGGCAGTCAAGCACCAGTGTGGACCAATGCTGTCAGGCATTTACTTTACTCTCCAATCCCTCCATGGAGAGGTCATTCCTCTCTGTGCTGGGCTGCCCAGGCTTGGGGGAAGTGTGATGGGGTAATATGAAACTGTCTTTCCTACCTTCTTCAATGCATCTTGTCTTATTTCTATGTTCCACCCAGGTTCTGTTAACCCTCATCTGGAATCATTAGCTCTTGTGAAGGTATTTTCATGCCTGGAAAGTTGTTCAAATTGATGTTTCTAGGAGGGGAAGAGCTCTAGAAACTCCTATACGTCATGTTGCTGATGTCACTCTCAATGACTAAATAATTCAAGGAGAACTAGGACTCAATTCTAGAGAAAGTGGCTCACTAGAACCCAATGAGGAAGTTAGAATCTCTAGCCTCCTGGCTAGGATTTAAGGTTAGACTTCATATTCCATGAAAGAAGAAGCAAAGGGAAAGTTGGTAGGATATCCAAGTACCAGAGCCCTAGCAAGGGTCAATTAAGCAGACTAGTCATATGTGATGGAGGTTATGGAAGGTACTGAAGCTGAAGCACAAGACAGTGACTTCTAATGCATTAATCACTCTCCAGGCCCTTACATAACTGTAAAAAAAGAGGCTGGAATAGTCTCTTTTCAGGTCCTATTTGTAAGTGGAGAGAGAGAGACTCTAAATCTCACTGGACTGTGAACGGCCTGCAAATGACATACCTAATTATAGACCATGGGTGGAAGTAGGGCAGGCAGGTCCTGACCAAAGTAGTATTTCTTCTGAGCTAAGTGCTACCTGGAAGACTTTCTCCTCAGAACTTGAAATTCTTTTTTTCTAAGGTGGTTTCTTGCCTCTTATTTTCAAGTTTTTCTTAACCACCTCATCCCCAGCTGAGGTCTCTTCTTTTTAACCACTTCATTCCCACAACTTATAGGCTACAGAATTTATTTGTGTTAAGGCTGACAAAAGAGGAAAAAAGAGAGCAGAACAGGCAGAAAGAAAAATAGGAAGTGACCACAAGGGGATCAGGTGGTGGAAAGCTTGACTATGGAAAGGTGACAGATACTGGAGATATAAGTGCCTATCATAAGCTCTAAGAATTTAGCAACTGGTGATTTATTTTGGAAGAATGATCAAGAAAAGGAAAAAATGTGAAAGTTGGCTGGACTTATACCAGTAAGTCTAATAAGAATCAAGAACTTTCACATACTATTTAGAAATCCATGGTTATGTGGTTAGAGAAATCTTAAAATGCTACATGTCAGTCATGTGAAATTTTGGATAATTTTTTCCTGTGGGTAGGGAATTTAAGTTCAAGCTGAACTTTTATGAGGAGAAGTTGGCTGGAATTCTCTACCCTGCAGCCAAGAAAGGAACTTCAGATACACTAGTCAGTGATGTATTTGTGAAAAATATGAATCTAAGGAATTTTAGCCTATCTTCATATGCTAAAGTCAAAGCTCTACCAATAGAGCTTAGCTTGAGCAAAAAGGTAAGATTTTGTGTTTTGCAATCTCTCACTTCTTGTATGTCCGTACTCTATCTCCCACTACACTTCTTCTCTATCCTGGAGACCCAGGCCCTTCATACTTCAGTTCAAAGCTGAATTCGGTAAAGGCCTGGATTCTTCCCAAGTGTCCTATCCACTTAGCTTCTTATCTCTGCTTTTCAGGTGAAAAAGAATGCTCAGAGTAGTTAGTGACTAGCTCAAGAAAATACAGTTTAAATGTTGTAGAGCTAATTTCTAGGTATTTCTACTTCTTTCCATCTTTGGTAAATCCATTAATTCATTTATTCATTTCTTTAACAAATATTACAGAGAGAATTCTATGCACAAAACACCTAACTTTTACACAGAATGTCATAACTTTTTCATATATACTTTTCATTTCATCTCTACCATAACTCTCTAAGACAGGTAAGTTATTAACCCCATTTAACAGATGAAATGGTTAAAGTTCAAAGAGGCCAAGTAATATGTCTTAGTTTACCAGATTTATTAAGTGTCAGTGCTGTGACTTTGATAGAAAGTTCAATGAACTTCCCCTTAAACAGTGCTAATGATATAAAGATGATAAAAACACATTTTTCCTACCTTCACAAATTTTGTCTAGTTGAAAACCGATGACAGATTAAATAACAACATAAAGCAATATAGTTACTACAAAACAGTATTTCTTAAGTGCCAACTAAACTATGTAGGCATTAAGTGCCAAAGATTCAGAGAAGGATCACTGATAACTGAGGAATAATCCTGGAAAGCTTTACAGAAGGGGCAGATGCTGAAATGGCCTCTGCTGCAATTTTCTCAGGCCACTTCAGGTCCCCTCCCACAGGGAACCAGCAAGGACCTTGTTAGCACCATGAGCCCCGCCCCTGCATGCTCCTGTGGACTCACCCCTCTAATACGCCCTTGGTGGAACCCATCCAAAACAATGCCACGAACCCAGCAGTGTGCAAGCAGCTGTGACAGTGGCCAGCACAACTCTAAAGTGACTACTGCCCTGAGGAGACAGGAAGATAACCACAAGCACCAGTCCAACTGTAGCCCCTACAGTGTGCTGGGGGTAGACAGAGAATCTGACTGCAGGCCCTTCCCACCAACAAAAGCTTCTCAGGGGACAATGCAGGGAAAGTGCCCTGAAGTTCCATGGTACTGCATTTCTGTCAAATGCTTAGTCTGATTCAACTCAAGCCCAAGGTGGCACCAGACTGGCCTACTAACCAAACCCTGCCCACACAGGCAAAGAGAGCCATTTCAGACAACGGGACAGAAGCCAAACACGGCTCAGGCACAACAGTAGGGCATACCCAACACACATAGGAGACACCCCTGGAGCACCAGGTGCTGGTGAACAGGGGACATTGCAGTGCAGGGCACTATAGGACCTCTTCTTCATAACGCCATGGCTTTCAAGAGCAAGAGACATAGCTGACTTTCCTAACACATAGAAACAGACACAGAGAGTTACACAAAATGAGGAGACAGAGGAATTTGTTCCAAATAAAAGAATGGGACAAAATCACAGCAAGAGAGCTAACTGTAAGGGAGATAAGAAATATATATGCCTGATAGAGAATTTAAAGTAATGGTCATAAAAATACTCACCGGACTTGAGAAAAGAATAGAGAACTTCAGTGAGACCCTCAACAAAGAGACAGAAAACATAAAAAAGAACCAATTAGAGATGAAGAACTTAATAGCCAAAATTAAAAATACACTAGAGGGAATAAATAGTAGACTAGAGGAGGGACACCTGGATGGCTCAGTCAGTTGAGCATCTGACTCTTGATTTCGGCTCAGGTATGATCTCAGGTCGTGGGATCAAGACCCCTGTCAGGCTCCACGCTTAGTAGGGAGTCTACTTGAGATTGTCTCCCTCTGCCTCCACCCCATTCTCTCTTTCTCTTTCTCCCTTTAAAATAAATAAATAAATCTTTAAAAAAATAGTAAACAGGAGGAAGCAAAAGGATGGATCAGTTATCTGGAGCACAGAGTAATGGAAAGCAGTCAAGGTGAATAGGATAGAGAAAAAATAAGAAACAATGAAAATAAACTAAGGGAACTCAGTGACACCATCAAGCATAATAACATTTGCATTATAGGGATCCCAGAAAGAGAACAGAGAGGAAACAAAGCAGAAATTTTATTTGAAGAAAGAATAGCTGAAAACTTCCTGAATCTGGGGAAGAAAACAGAAATCTAGATCCAGGAGGCACAAAGAGCCCTCAACAAAATCAACCTGAGGAGGTCCACACCAAGACATCTAGTAATCAAAGTGGCAAAAAAAAAAAAAATAGTGATAAAGAATTTTAAAGACTGCAAGAGAAAACAAGACATTTACATATAAGGGAAACCCCATAAGGTTATCAGCTGATTTTTCAGCAGAGCCTCTGCAGGCCAGAAGACAGTTGCATGATATATTCAATAGGCTGAAAGAAAAAAACCTACAACCAAAAATACCTATCTAGCACGGGTATCATTCAGAATAGAAGGAGAAAGAAAGAGTTTCCCAGACAAACAAATGTTAAAAGACCACTAAACCAGCTATACAAGTTAAAGGGGACTCTTTGAGTGGAAAGGAAAGACCATAAGTAGGAGTAAGAAAAGTAGGAAGCACAAAGCAGTAAAATTAAGTATATCTATAAACATCAGTTAAGGGATCCACACAATAAAAGGATGTATATATTAAAAAGAAAAACCATATACCTAAAATAGGGGTAGGAGAGGAGTAAAGAAAGCATGGGTTCAAACTTAAGTGATCATCAACTTAATATAGACTGCTATATGCATAAGACATTATATACCTAGTGGTACATACCTTATGGTAACCAAACACACAAAAGAAGTTAAAATATGCAAAAAATAAAGAAAATGGAATCCAAGTATATCCCTAAAGAAAGCCAACAAACCAAAAGAGAGCAAAAGAAAAAAGGAACAGTGAAGAACTACAAAAACAAACATAAAACAAGTGACAAAATGGCAATAATTACATACCTATCAATAATTACTCTGAATGTAAATGGACTAAATGTTCCAATCAAAAGACATAGGGTAATGGAATGGATAAAAAAGGAAGACCCATCTATATACTGCCTACAGAAGACTCATTTCAGACCTAAAGACACATGCAAATTGAAAGAGAAGGCATGGAAAAGCAGTCATCATGCAAATGGAAGTGAAAAGAAAGCCAGGTATCAATACTTATATCATCAAAATAGACTTCCTAAGAGACTGTAGCAAGAGACAAAGAAGGACACTATATAATCATATAGGGAACAATCTAATAAGAAGATAGAACAATTGTAGGGGCACCTGGGTGGCTCAGTCATTAAGCGTCTGCCTTTGGCTCAGGTCATGATCCCAGGGTCCTGGGATCGAGCCCCGCATCGGGCTCCCTGCTCCGCAGGAAGCCTGCTTCTCTCTCTCTCCCACTCCCCCTGCTTGTGTTCCCTCTCTCGCTGTCTCTCTCTGTCAAATAAATAAATAAAGTCTTTAAAAAAAAAAAAAGAAGAGAGAACAATTGTAAATATTTATGCACTCAACATGGGAACACCCAAATATATAAAGCAGCTAATAACAAACATAAAGGAAATAATCACTACTAATACAATAATAGGAGAGGACTTTTAATACCCCAGTTACATCAATGAATAGATCATTCAAACAGAAAATCAGCAAGGAAACAGTGGCTTTGAATGACACATTGGACTAGATGGATCTAACAGATTTATTCAAAATATTCCACCCTAAAACAGCAGGATACACATTCTTCTCAAGTACACATGGAACATTCTCCAGAATGGATCACATATTAGGCCACAGAATAAGTCTCAACAAACTCAAAAAGACTGAAGTCATGCCATGCATCTTTTCTAACCACAACACTATGAAACCGGAAATAAACCAAGAAAAAAATCTGGAAAGAACACAAATACATAGAATTTAGATAACACAACCCAATGAATGGGTCAACCAAGAAACCAAAGAGGAATTCAAAAAATGCATGGAGACAAATGAAAATGAAAACACAATGGTCCAAAATCTTTGGGATACAACAAAAGCTGTTCTAAGAGGCAAGTTCATAGCAATACAGGCCTACCTCCAGAAGTGAGAAAAATATCAAATAAACAACCTAACCTTACATCTAAAGGAGCTAGAAAAAGAAAAACAAAGCTCAAAACCAAAAGGAAATAAAGATTAAATCAGAAATAAACAAAATAGAAACTAAAAGAAAACAAAAAACACCCAAAAAACAACAGAACAGATCAGGAGCTGGTTTTTTGAAAAGATCAAAATGGACTCATTTTGGACTTAGCCAGACTCATCCAAAAATGAGAGGACTCAAATAAGCAAAATCACAAATGAAAGAAGAAAAATAACTGACATCACAGAAATACAAAGGATTATAAGAGAATATTATGAAAAGTTATACTCCAAAAAATTGGACAATCAAAAAGAAATGGATAAATTCCTAGAAACATATAACCTCCCAAAACCAAACCAGGAAGAAAGACAAATTTTGAACAGACCAATTACCAACAATGAAAATGAATCAGTAGTCAAAAAACTCCCAAAAACCAAAAGTCCAGAGCCAGAGAGCTTCACAGGTGAATTGTGGCAAACATTTAAAGAAGATTTAATACCTACTCTTCTCAAACTATTCCAAAAACTAGAAGAGGAAGGAAAGCTTCCAAATTCATTCTATGAAGCCAGCATTACCTGATACCAAAACAGATAAAGACACTACAAAAAAAAAAAAAGAGAACTACTGGCCAATATCTCTGAGGAACATAGATGCAAATATCCTCAACAAAATATTAGCAAAACAAATCCAACAATAGATTAAAAAATTCACTCACCATGATCAAGTAGAATTTATTCCTGGGATGCAAGCGTGATTCAATATTTGCAATCAATCAACATGATACACCACATTGAGAGAAAAGATCAAAACCATATCATCATTTCAATAGATGCAGAAAAAGCATTTGACAAAGCACAACATGCACTCATGATAAAAATCCTCAATAACGTAGGTTTAAAAGGAACATACCTCAACATAATAAATTCCTAGACTATGGAATTCATATAGAATATATGAAAAGCCCACAGTTAACATCATACTCAATGGTGAAAAACTGAGAGCTTTTCCCCTAATATCAGGAACAAGACAAGGATGTCCACTCTCAGCACTTTTATTGAACATATTGGAAGTCCTAACCACAGCAATCAGACAGGAAAAAGAAATAAAAAGCATCCAAATTGGTAAACTTTCACTATTTGCAGATGACATGATACTATATATAGAAAGCCCTAAAGACTCCACCAAACAACTAGTAGAACTAATAAGTGAATTCAGTAAGGTCACAGGATACATAATCAATATACAGAAATCTACTGCATTTCTATACACTAATAGAGAAGTAGCAGAAAGAGAAATTAAGAGAATAATCCCATTTTAAATTACACCGAAAATAATAAAATGCCTACGAATAAACTTAACCAAGGAAATGAAAGACCTGTAGGGGAAGAAAAAGAAAGAAAAGATTAAGGGGATTTGGATAGAAAAGGACAAAGAACTTTCCTGGAATAGTGGATGATATGAATATTAGCAAGGAGGTAGAAATATGCATAACATTTTTAAGGGACAGTAAATAGAGTATTAATATAATAGTTACTATTTATTGAAAGGTAACATGGTCTTTGGGGCACCTGGGTGGCTCAGCCATTAAGTGTCTGCCTTCGGCTCAGGTCATAATCCCGGGGTCCTGGGATCAAGCCCTGCATCAAGCCCTGCATCAGGCTCCCTGCTCAGTGGGAAGCCTGCTTCTCCCTCTCCCATTCCCCCTGTTTGTGTTCCATCTCTCACTGTGTCTCTCTCTGTCAAATAAATAAATAAAATCTTTAAAATATAAAAAATAAGATAAATAAATAAAAGCATGAGCCTCTGAACACAGACTTCCCAGGTTTGAAATATACTACCACTTATTAGCTGTTTACACGGTAAGTTAATTAATTTCCCTATATCTCAGTGATCTGTTCTCTAAAATTAATATAATGATATTACCTATTTTAGAGGCTTGTTACAAGGATCAAATGAGTTTACAAAGTATTTGGAACACTGTCTAAACACTATGTAAGTTGAGTTAGCTAAGTGAAGTACTGAAAGTATTGTAAATATACTATACTCCAGGCACTGTAGTAAGCACATTATGTTAGTTTACTTAATCTTCATCAGCTTATAAGGTATATATTATTATCTCTGTGTTATTGGTGAGAAAATTAGAACTAAGAGAATTAAATTTCTTAAGATCACATAGCTGGTAGTTTTTAAAGCTAGGATTCAAACACAAATACAAAGCCTGTGCTCTTAACCACTAAACTATACTTTCTGAGTTTAGGAAGCATTGGGAAAATAAAGAAAAGCAGGGTGAGGCCAAATTATGGAGACCATGAAATCATCAGGCTAAAACAATTAAATCATATACTACAGGCAGTGAGAAGTTACTGAAGGTTTCTGGGCAGTGATATGTTTTAGAAAGATTTATCTAGCCACAGAATTCTGGATGGATTAGAAATCTCTGGGCCATAGGAGCATCAAGTAGACACAAATATACCTCAAGTGAACTTGCAGAAAGTAGGCCAATTTTTCTTGTTCTTCAAACTCACCCTTAAAGATTCATTCATATATATAACCCCATTTGATCTCTAAACCATAATCAATAATAGCTTCAGCACCAAATAACCAAAGAAAAGTTGGAACTTCTATTGGCTGATTCCTAAATTCACCCAAACCCAAAAATAGTGTTCCATTCTACTGCCTAAATGTAGGTGCAGGCATTCATGTATATCCATAGTCTCTTTGTAATCTACAACTGAAGGGTATTTAACAACTAGAAAATGAATCACATGTGTAATGCCTCTTGATTTAATAGCCCAACTCATCCCCCCACCCCCGCCCGATGCTATCCTGAACTATAAAGCATTGCAGGAGAAAATCACAAAGCTAGGTTGCTGCTACTACAAATTCATGATCTTCAACCTTAGCTGGGCCCGAAATGCTGCCAGGCAGCTCTAGTTAGACATCTCTCCTATTTCTCTCAGTGGTTATTCCAAACTTTCACCACTCTTAAGCCTTTTACACCTCTCCCCCATCCTACCATCACCAGTGCCTTCTATTCCACACACACATGCTCAACAGATGATTTTTTTCTGTATTTTACTGAGAAAATAAATTCAAATGCAATCATGTAGGAATCCCTCAGCTCCTCTTGCCACCACCATGAATGTCAATGTCTTTTCCTCCTAGATCAGTAAAAAGTCGTCCTTCCCTGTATCCAGAGCTAATTGATTGATCTGTACTCCGGAATCCCAGTCAACTCGTCGATATCACTCCACCAGAACTGGTAGAGAAGGAATGTTCAACCTTCCTTCTCTACCAGTTCTTCCCCTTTAGCACATTCCCATAAGCAGCTCTATTATTTAAAATTCTCTTTTAACCCATGTCCTTCTCCCCCCACAAGCCTCCCTACTCTTCATTCTTTCAAAGTCAGGCTACTTGAAAGAAAAGCTTTATGTTCCTTGAGTTCTTTCCTCTCTTCATTCATTCTTTTAATTTTTCCTTGGACCATATGTTCATAGAATGGGATTAGTCATAACCTTTGGTTCATGACACACTCATTACTGCTTCCATGCATGGTCCACTTTTAATAATTCAGTTGGTCAGACCACCTGCTCTTTTCCCTTCTCTAACCTGCCTTACACTTTCCCTTACAGGTTTTTCCTGAAGAAGAGTTTCCTTTAATGAAACTCATGACCTGAATCCTCACCTAAAACACAGCTTCTAGGAAACCTGACCAAAGACATTAAGGATGATAGAGGAGAAAGATTAAAAAGAGCCCGAAATCCCAGGGAAATCATGGAACTACCACACTAGTCCTGAACTACTTTACTCTGGGCTCTTGTTACTTAAGAAAAATAACTATTTGGCAAAGCTCCTGTAGCTGAGTTTGTTAGACTTGCACTTGAGAATAGTTCCTAAATGATCCACTCCCAAACCTAGCTTCTCCAGTCCAGATCATTCTTCCAAATTCCAGATACACACATCTAAGTACTTTAGTAACATCTCCATTTAGTACCTCAATCCCAACCTGCCCAAAACTGGACTTCTAAATTTCTCCCAAAATAGGCATTTCATTCTGTATCTCAAACAGTGAATGTCACCTCTAACTGTTCACTTACCCCAAACAAAATCCTGAATGACAAACAGAGCCCTGCATCCCCTACCAATCTTTTCACACCTCTCTACTATCATGTTCCCCTGCACCACTGCCCCAGATTGATTAAGTCACTGAGTCCAGTCCAATGGATTCCCTCTTTTAAATACATCTCAAATATATTCTTTTCTACGGTTCTTACTGCCAGTGTCATTGCCTTACCTCAGGTCTTCAGCATTTTGCTCTCCGATAATAGCTTCCTACCTGGTCTACTTGCCTCCTATCTTGATATTCTCCAATTTATTACTTACCCACACTTCCACCAGATGGACTTTGTTTTTGCAGGAGGCAAAAAATATCCTCCTGTCTCCCCACAAGTACTCTTCATGGTAGAATAGGATAAATTTGAAGTGGTTGTTCCCTGAAAGAGAAAAGAAACAAAAAGGAAAAAAGTAACTAAGCTCTACATCTGGTTTTACACAATAAAGATTAAGGAAATGTGCAGGATAAGGAGAGAATCCATACATTAAACTAATTCAGCAGATGCAGACACTGAACCAGAAGGGCCTACAAAATCCAACAACTCCCTTCTCTTCCCTGCTCCTCAACCAAATCTGTAGAGATTGGGAAGAACAGTTGTGGTTTGAACTTCAAGCAAACTTCATTTTACTCTCAAATGTCCTTGCACCTCTCTGACTGCTGAGTTACTGCCCAAATCTGGTATCATTCTTTTCTTAGAATTTTTCAATGATTTTCTACTACCATCAGGAAAAATGTGAACATCTAAGTCAAGCCCTATGATCTGGCTATAGTAAACTTCCCAGAGTTTGCTACGTCAAACTACCCAAGTAACTATTTCATGCTCCCATGCGTTTTTGCATTCTGTTCCCCCTACCTGTCACACCATTTTTGTTCTACCCTTTTCCTCTTTACTGATAAGTTCTATTTATCCTTAGGTGATGCATTTCAAGCCTTTCCTAACCTACTAAGTCTAAATACCCTTCAACTGGACTTCAATATCACTCTAGGTGAACTTTTGTTGAAGCATTTATAAAACTATATATAGTAATAGTGATGAACTCCTTAGGGGCAGAGACTATAACTGTAATGCCGGAATGAATCTGTGCCTCATATATAGTAAGCACCTCCTCCCTAAAGTTTGTTTAATGTGGTGTTTTGTTGTTTTGTTGTTGTTTTTGCCACCATTAACTAAGAACTTACTATTTTTAGGTTCTGTAATAGGAGATATATGTGCATTTAATATGTGCATATTATTAATCTCTATTTTAGGGATGAGAGAAATGCACACATAGAGCTTTAGTGATATATCCAAGTTCATGCAGCTAGTGACTAAGCATGTGCTGGCAATCTACATCTCTATTAATAATAAGCTTTTGCAAATGCTTTGAAGTAGAAATGGCTATATGAGAATACATACATGTAAGCTAAAAACTCTGCTCATTTATTCAACAAGTATTTAATGAGGAAAGAGGGGTACAGTTTCTCTAAGCGTCTTACCCATTTAAAACAAATTCACAAAATAAGTAAAATTATTAAACTCCTTCTTTTCCTCTCTAATGTCCATCCGCTGTCTCCCTCCTTCCCTCCCTTTCTCCCTCCCTCCCTCCCTCTCTCTCTCTCTTTCTTTCTTTCTTCTTTGCAAGGTGTGTCGCCTAATTTCCTTTGGGCTACCATGATTTTACTCAGTCTCTGGGCATACAGGTGAAAGATAATGCACATATCTCAACTGAAGTTCTACATAGTTTTATTGGAAATCAGATACTTTCATTTATTTAAAAAATATAAAATGCTTGGTCAAGAAAAGGAAGAAAAAAGGAAAATACAAAAAGAATTCATCATGCATGAAATATTTGGAAAAAATAAGTAACCATGTTAGTTTACAAATACAGAGAGCTAGAAAAAATTAAAACCAAAAATAATTGTACCAAAATAAAAATCAGGTAAAATTGAAGCTTCAGGACCCTAAATCCACTACTCAAAATAGCCCAACACCAACTGAAATGGATGTCCAGTCCAAATATACGGCAAGAAGTAGGTGTATTCAAATAGCATTTAGTCTAAAGCTGAGTGTTCATTTGCCAGGCAGACAGGCCATTAAAAAACTGTGGTTTTCGGTGTTTTCAAATGAACCTGAATTTTCAGATGTATAAATTAGTTTACCTCCTTGGAAAGACATGATTTCCTGTTTTCAGGAGAAATGCAGGCTTCTAAAAGCTTATTTAAAAGGTTCAAAAGGCTACTTAGGCATCAAATAACTATTAAAAACAATATTTTGACTATTTAAGTGTAAACGAATCAGAAACATATGGATTAAATTTCCCTTAAATTGCACATGCTCCAAACTGAAGAGTATAAGCATGGGTGAAACCTGTTTTGGATTTCAGTGAGCCCAAAACATTTGAAAAATCATCTGAGATGTTCAGTGAACTCAAGAGTACAGCTGGATTCACCCATCCCTAATTCATCCCTATCCTACGCTTCTGGTCTTAATATAAGGAAGGGTGTAAGTACACAAGTAGCTTGCAGGTAAAATGTCTGCATCTAAATTTAGAGGTGATTAAAAAAGATCTTTTTAAATCTTTTAAAATCCTGTGTTTTAAAAGAAAGTCTTCCATTTTTAAAGAAAATCTAAACTAGTCTTTAGACTCTTCATACAATTTTCTTTTTCATCTCTTCCTAAATAAAATTTATATGACTCTAGGATTGAGAATAAAAAAAAAAATGAAAAATTTTTGAGCTTCCATTATGTGCCAGGCACTGTGCTTGGTATTTTTACACACATTATTTCTTTATCCAATCCTGCAAACCAGTTTCAGTGGCCTATACACAAAGACAAGGCATCTGTATTTCACTCAGTTTTATTCTCTTCACCTTGATCAGTCAGCCTGTTTACAATAAACAGCCTGAGTCTAATAAGTCAACTGAAAAAATATTATATGTTCTCATTGAATTAAACTGATAATATTGGGTGCCTGGGTGGCTCAGATGGTTAAGCGTCTGCCTTCGGCTCAGGTCATGATCTCAGGGTCCTGGGATCGAGTCCCGCATCGGGCTCCCTGCTCCTTGGGAGCCTGCTTCTCCCTCTGCCTCTCTCTCTCTCTGTCTCTAATGAATAAATAAATAAAATCTTTAAAAAAAAAATAAACTGATAATATTAAGAACTAAAGTCCTTAGCTACCAGATGAACTACACAGAACTGGAAGACAGCAGAAAAAGTGATTAAGAGTACATGTTTTTGGATAAAAAAATTACTTTGTCTTTTTGTAACTTCTTTGTATTAATGGGTAATAATACCTACCTTATAACATCATTGTGAATATATAGAGTAGGAAGTTGTATATAATATGCCTGAAAGTAAAGAGCTCAATAAATATTACATAAGAAATATATGTATACTGATGTATGTGATCAAAACTTTTCTCCAACAACCAGTCAGATCCAGATTGTGACTGCCTATAACCCTTGCCAAAATGAATCCCTCTGATCTCTCTCCAGACTCTCTGTGATAAACACTTCACCATTCCCCCAGCAGATAATGAATGGTCCCCATACATCCTGAAGAGGGTGCTTGGAACCACCTCCATCATGAGTTACAACTTTTCACAACATGGGTGGACTTGGAGGGTGGTGTGCTAAGTGAAACAAGTCAGACAGAAAAAGATAAAGGATTTCACTCATATGTGGGGGTCTAAAAAACAAAACAAATAAACAAGCAAACTGAAATAGACTCACAGAGGACAAACTGGTGGTTGCCAGAAGGGAGGGTTGGAAGGATGGGGGAATTAGGTGAAGGGGATAAAGAGGTACTAACTTCCAGTTATAAAATAAATAAGTCACAAGAGTGAAAAGTACAGTACAGGGAATATAGTCAATAATACTGTAATAACTCTGTATAGTGACAGATATAACTAAACTTACCGTGGTACATAATTGTTGAATCACTATGTTATACACCTGAAATGAATACAATATTGTATGTGAACTATACTTCAATAAAAAGTGAAAAGTAAAACAAAAACAAAAACAAAAAAAACAAGTTACAATTCTCCACCTCATGGTGCCCTGTAAAATGCCATGCCAGCTACTTGAGGACTGAGGCTATCCCCACGCCTATCAGAAGTTACCTGTGTCAAACAGCAGGGCCTGCCATGGCCCACGTCCTGCTAACTGAGGTGTATCACACTGTTACAGGAGCCTCCTTTTCCCCATCAAAATCCAGGGGCTCCTCTACCATTAGTTCAGGGAGTTTACTGGACTCCAAAAAGTTGTAGCTCTTTCTTGGGTATACCTCAGCTCCAGCACTCTGGTCAACCACTCCACCACCACTGGAGAAGCCAGCACAACCCAATGTGCAGGCATATTCAGTACAGCTCTAATGCTCAGATACAATATATTTGAGAAAGAGAAGATATTGACAGCCCCCTCCCTACCCACCACTCATGCTTTCTTATCTGAGGGTCATGCCTCTGCCTCCCTATGACTTCAACTTTTGCTCAGAGAAATGGAAATGTGGTGGCTAGGAAGAGTTGCCAGAACCATACCACAGTTCCAATGGGAAAATGACCAAAAGACATTTTTCTTTGACTGTTCCCCCAACCTCCTTGCATGCTTTTTTTCCCCCCTTGGAAAAGGTCTGATTACCCAGCATGGCAGCCTATGAGGTTTTCAAAAAGTCTTTGTGCAGATTTTAACCTTCTGAGTTATATCAAACCTTGTCATATCTGCTGGTTAGTCAGCTTTCCATTGTCTGTCAGCAGTTAAAACCTGACCAGAAGAGGTGCTCTGGCCAGCAGGGATCTATCAGTCACTTATCTCCATGAGGTTTTAATGAGCTGCATTAAGTCAAGCACGCTGACAAATCTTGTACATAAAGTAATTGGTTTTAAATGCTTTGTGAGAGGCTGCACATGGAGCAAAGGTATTGAATGTTGTGTACTCACCACAGGTAAGAATTTTAAGAGGCAACTTAATGGCTTAAGAGCCTTCTAATTCTCATTAGGTCTCTCTTTGGTTGGGTTGCTCTTTGTTTTAAGTTTACAGGACCAAGAACTAGCTTCAGACCATAGCTAAGAAGGTGAAAGTGACTGGTACTTAATCGAGGGCTCACCTTTCAACTATGTGCTCTCTGGGACAGAAAGAAGGGAAATAATGGGGAAGTACAATAGTCCTCCCTTATCTGCGGTTTTGCTTTCCACGGTTTCAGTTATTCATGGCCAACTGCAGTCCAGAAGCAATGACTCTCCTTCTGACATATCATCATCAGGTTAATAGTAGCCTAAAGCTACATCACAGTGCCTACATCTTTCATCTCATTTCACCTCATCACAAGGCATTTTATCATCTCACATCATCATCATCGTAAGAAGGGTGAGTACAGTACA
The DNA here is from genome assembly GCF_002201575.2 of Neomonachus schauinslandi. Taxonomy (NCBI): domain Eukaryota; kingdom Metazoa; phylum Chordata; class Mammalia; order Carnivora; family Phocidae; genus Neomonachus; species Neomonachus schauinslandi. The sequence continues at coordinate 61,019,304 of NC_058406.1, forward strand.
ATAAGATATTTTGGAGAGAAACTACATTCACATAACTTTATTATAATATATTTTTACAATTGCTTTATTTTATATTAGTCATTGTCATTAATCTTTTACTGTGCCTAATTTATAAATTAAACTCTGTCATAGTTATGTATGCATGGGAAAAAAACATACCATATATAGGGTTCCGTGCTAGCCCCGGTTTCAAGCATCCACTGGGGGTCTTGGAATGTATCACTTGGAGATAAAGGGGACTACTGTATACCCTTCCTTCTTGCACCTCCAGTGATATTCCATTTTAGTTCATCTGTCAAAGGCAGGGATAGAGCTGGCAACGTAGAATTCTGGGTGCTGCTTAAGTTTCCATGCCCTTTTATCCACAGTGTTATCACTTAGGCCAGTTTGGGACAAGGCTGCAGGGTCATTGGCAATATTAGGTTACCAAGGAAGGAAAAACTCATTACTGGAGATGCTGGCCTGGTAATAGAAAGTAACTGAGTGAAGACATAGGTCAAGGTCATGCAACATCAGGCATAAGACTGTTAGTACCAGGGGTATATTTGTCAGACTTACCATTGCAGAGAGGGATCTCAAAAGGAATTTACACTGATGTCCTAGTGTATTGTAACTGTGATCCAAGGAATTCTGTCCATATTGGAGAGGTCTCCAACCAATGGAGGTGGGGACTGTGGGCTTGTTTCTAGGGGCACAATTCTAGCCGTCAAGGAGACAAATGAGATTTCCAGAACTTTGCAATAGTCTGAGTTCAGGGGGATGCTAGATCTCTAGGAGACCTGACTGGAATACTAGGAAGGATAACCATGCAGGCTATCAAGTAGGAAATGAAGGCTCCCAGACTCCTCTCTTTCCCATATTTCCCCCTCTTGTCACTTAACCCTAATATCTCACTCAAATGCCCAAGTCAGAAACCTAGGCACGATACATGATACTTCCCTCTCCCATCCCGTCATATTCAAATCAAATACCAACCTTTGTTCCACATTCTTAATGTCTTTTGTCACTTCTCTCCATCCCCACTGTTATTACCTTAGTTCAAGATACCATCATCTTTCCTCTCGATTACTATAGTAGCCTCCTAACTAGTGTTTTTGCCTTCCTACCAATCCCCATTTCCTACCACTACATCCCTTCTACCCATGCTCTGGCCCTCCCTAATTACTTGTAGCTCCTTGCATGTGCCATGCTCTCTCTTGTTTCTAAGGTTTGCACATCTTCATTTGTCTAAGTCTTACACCTTCACTTTCTCAAAGAGGGTTCCCAATTCCCCAGGACTGGGCTCAGTGCCCCACCCCACACTATTACAGAACCCTATAAAAAGGGCTATGAATACCACATTGCAGTGTCTCTTTTCTTGCTTTTGTCTTTTTGGTCAACTTTGTACTCCAGCTCTTAGTGCACTGCCTAAAATACAGTATGCAATCAGTGAATCTTTAATTAGTGGACTGGATTCTATAACTTGGGGGTTACACTCATGACATACCTGATTGTAAATCTAAATGATATAAAAAAGAATTAGACAAAAAATTAAAAATAGAACTACCATATGATCCAGCAATCCCTCTTCTATATATATATCCCAAGGAAATTAAATCACTATCTTGGAGCTATCTGCACCCCCATGTTCACTGCAGCATCATTCACTATAGACAAGACATGAAAACAACCTGTGTCCATTGACATATGAATAGATAAGAAAAATGTGGTGTGTATGCAATGGAATATGATTTATCCATAAAAAAGAAGGGAATCCTACCTTTTGCAACAACACAGATGGCCTTTGAAGGCATTATGCTCAGTAAAATAAGTCAGACAGAAAAAGAAAAATACTTCATGCTATCACTTATATGTGAAATCTTAAAAAGTCAAACCCATAGAAATAAAATAGCATGATGATTGCCAGGGGTTGAGGGTTGGGGAAAATGAGATGTTGGTCAAATGGGTATAAACTTTCAGTTATAAGGTAAATAAATTCTGGTCATCTAAAGTACAGCATGGTGACTACAGCTAACAATATAGTATTAGATACTTGAAAGTTGCTAAGAGGGTAGATCTTAAATGTTCTCACCTCACACACAAAAAATAATTATATGAAGTGACAGATATATTAACTAATCTTATGTGGTGATCATTTCACAATATATACATGTATCAAATCATCATGTTGTACATCTTAAAGTTACATAATGTTATACATCAATTATATCTCAATAAAACTGGGGGGGAAATTTTAAAAATTTTAAACAGACATCTAAGGAACATACTAAATCCCAGGAATTGCAGCTATGTCTCCAGATTCTGAATCTGAGGAGTGTGACTATACCTAATGAAGACATTAATCTTCTATTAAGTTTGGTAGAGGGGCTACATGGGTATTTCACTGATCCGACAGTAGACAACTGAAGAAGCAAAGAAAAAAGCAAAATAAAACCAAACCACCAGGCAGAGGTAAAAATACCCCCTCATCTAAAAAAGAGCTCCTTTAACTTCCTTTGGTGACAGGAAATAGTAATTTTTCAGGAAAATCTTCCTGTTAGTCATTCTAACACTGAGTCTAGACCAATATTTGCTCCAAGCTGATCATAAATTCTCTTTGCATTCCCACCTCCATATATAAATCCCACCTATCCCAAATTGAGGCTATCCCAGACACAAGAAAAGCCAAGACCCAACCTTGGTAACAGGTATTAAGATGTTAGTTTGCTAAAATGAAATCAAACCTTTCTTGCACATATACCCTTTTATATAGAAAGTTGAACAAGTTGAATTAAAACAGCAATTTTACATGATAATGTGAAAAAAAGCAAGGATCTCAGGGCACAATAACGTTGCATCTAAGATTGGACAGAAAATAAGTCTTCCTAATTCTGTTTTCATTAGTTAGCTAATCAAAATACTTTCTGTTGATGAACTTGATACTCTCACACATTGAGATTTGCCAAAATCTACTAATCATGGTCAACTTCATGTACTCTCTGTAAAGCTTGGGCAGCTATCCCTTATGGCTGTGCAGGTTGCTCATCAGATAAAAATGCCCACCTAAAACAATGACTAGAGTCTGAAATCAAGCCTGAACTCTGCTCAACAAGCTTTGTGCCCTCATTTGGGGCTTGCATCACCAAGAGGACAGGATACCTTTTCCTAATCCATACTAAAGTATGGGGATCCTGCTTGAAAGGGTTAAGACTCAGCATAGTCACAGCTCTCAAGTAACCCTAGAAGATCAAACTTCTGAATTATATGTTCCAGAGATCCCAAAGGCCTTCATCAATCTCAGGATATACCATTCTGCCCTCTAATCATCATGACTTTGAGCCTGAACCATTAAATGAATCCACTCAACTTCTGCCATCAGGACGTTTGCTTATAGTAGAAATTGCCAGACCTTTAAACCATGCAGAACAAACAACAAAGGCTATAAAAGTCAGCTTGAGGCTAGGGAGTAAGCAAAATCCAGCCTTCTGTTTATATTTCAGACCTGCTTGATTACAAGTGCTTTGAGCACACTTGTGTCTTTGGCTGGTAGTACAATATCTTGACTTTCTGGGAACCCCACCTTTCCTCAGACTCAGCCCCATAGATATCAGTCTTCTGACTGACTTCCTGGATAGGGTTTAGTCCCCTGCCTCAACCTTCCTAATACTACTCTCCTCTGAGGCTAACCACCTTTTCCACCAGTGATGAATGTGATCACAGGCCCAGCATTCAGCCCAATATAGATAATGATATGGCCCAAGTGATGTTATTTCATTGTCTTCCTTCACTACTCATCATAAAAATCTCATCCAGTAAGACCAAAAGGGTTCATCTTATCCTTATCCTTATCAACAACAATAAAAACAGTAACAAATATCCACTCTGGTGAAGACCATAGAGCTAAATTCTAGAGAGTAAAAGTTTATGAAACCCAGACCATATTCTTGAATGTTGCCCATTGATACCATATTTTGTCTCAGAATAGCTCTCATTGGTGGAAAGTTGTGGCCATAACCAGGATATCAGAGGAACTTCAGGAGGATAGCAAGATTGAGAAAGCAGGGGGTAGGCTTCCCAGTACCTGTTGAGAACAGGATAGCAGACTTAATTCTTTAGACCCCAGTTTTTCTGAAGCCTGGCTCTGTTGCTGAACCCTCTTCCTCCCTTAGTAGACCCCATCTACAATCAACCTAATCTCCTCCTTATTGCCTGCAGTCTTCCCTCTCCCACATCTAGTCTCCTCTAAATGCCACATTTGGTTTCTGTGCATGCCTTTAAACTGACCCTTTTTAACCATGACTCTCTTCCTTAAGACCCAGAACCATTTCTTATTTTATTCAGGATCAGGCTCTAAAATCTCTACAAGCTTTTCTGGGACCCTCTAACAAACCAAGAGTTTTCTAGAGATGATGACTGACACTCACTGAATTCTTATTACAAGTACAGGCTTGCACTACTCTGGTGGGGCCCACGAAGGCCTGAATTTTCTGCCACTCCAGCCCTGCTGTCCTTCCAGACAAACCTAGGCTGACACTGGCTGATGTGTCTCTGGAAACCAAAATCCACACTGACATGACTTACTTTTCTTACATCACTCACATCTTACATTACTATTTTTGGCTGTGATCTGCATGTCAATATCATTCATCTTCCCCTCCTATGATTCTATTGGTCTCATAACTCAGTTACAGTTTTTGTTGTCTGAGGAAGGAGGATGAGGAAGGTAGAAATAGCTTTAGAATAAAGTTGATGCTGTGGACAGCAAAGCGAAAACATGGAAAAAACCTGAGTCTCTGATGACTTTTTTTTTTTTTATTGTGGTAAAATACATGTAACACAAAATTGGTCATTTTAACTGTTCTTAAGTGTACAATTCAGTGACATTAATTATATTCACGATTTTGTGCCACCATCACCACTATTTCCAAAACTTTTTCATCACCCCAAACAGGGACTTTGCAACATTCAGCAATTGCTCCCATTCTCCGGTCTCCCCTGCCCCTGTGACCTCTAATCTACTTTCTGTCTTGATAAATTTGCCTATTCCAGATATTTCAAATTAAGTGGAATCACATAATATTTGTTCTTTTGTGTCTGGTTTATTTCATTTGGCATAATGTTTTCAAGGTCGAAGGTTTTTGAAGTATGGTACCCATTATCAACAGTGTACTCATGATTCAATTCATATTTTCTGTATATGGTTATAAATTTTACACAGCATTTATCTTGATACTTAATATAAATCCATTTCATTTGAATATACATGGACACCTTATTTTATTGCATTTGGCTTTATTGAACTTCATAGATAATTGCATTTTTTTACAAATTGAAAGTTGGTGGCAACCTGTGTCAAGCAAGTCTATTGGCACCATTTTTCTAACAGCATTTGCTCACTTTGTGTCTCTGTGTCACACTTTGATAATTCTCACGATATTTCAAACTTTTTCATTATTATTATGCTTGAATTGCTGCAATCTCATGATAAAAATGAGGAGTTTCTTCTTATGGATGAGCAAAGAAAGTGGTTTCTTGAGATGAAATCTACTGATGAAGATTCTGTGAAGATTGTTGAAATGACAACAAAGGATTCAGAATATTGCATAAACTTAGTTGATAGAACAATGGCGAGGTTTAGGAGGATTGACTCCAGTTTTCAAAGAAGTTCTACTGTGGGTAAAATGCTATCAAACAGCATCACATGCCAGAGAGAAATCATTTGTAAAACAGAGTCAATCAATGTGGCAAACTTCATTGTTGTCTTATTTCAGGAAATTGCTGCAGCCACCTCAACCTTCAACAACCACATCCTGGTCATTCAGCAACCATCAACACTGAAGCAAGACCCTCCACCAACAAAAAGATTATGACTCACTGAAAATTCGGATGATAGTTAGCATTTTTTAGCAATAAAGTATTTTCTAATTCAGGTATATACATAGTTTTTTTAGACATAATGCTTTTGCACACTTAATGAACTATAATATGGTAAAAACATAATTTTTGTATGCACTTGGAAACCAAAAAAATAATTTGACTCACTCCTTTGCAATACTAACTTTATTGTGGTGGTCTGGAACTGAATCTGCATTATCTCCAAGGTACATCTGTAATGAAGGGTAGTATGTGTATGTGGTGTGTGTACACTTCAGTTCCCATGAACCTTGGGAAACTGATTCTACAAATATCATATAGAGACATAAATGTATAGGCTTCTTTTTTTTTGCAAAGTGATACATTCCTCTTATTTATTAAATTACTGGCTTTGGTGTTATGTAGAGCTATTTGTAGATTAATTTCAGAAAAGAATGAAAATACTGTGAAAATTTCAGCTTAATAAATATTTATATTAAAAACTTCAGAATTTTATTCCTTTTTCATTGCTGAATAGTATTCCATTGTACATCTATACAACAGTTGTTTATCCACTCATCTGTCGATGAACACTTGGATTATTTGCACCTTTTGGTTATTATTAGTAATGCTGCAATGGATATTACATACAAAGTATCTGAGTCCCTGCTTTCTATTCTTCTGGTTATATACTAAGGAGCAGAATTGCTGGCTTATGGTAATTCTGTCAAACTTTTGGAGGAACTGCCAAACTTTACTACAGGGGCTGCATTTTACATTCCCCCAGCAACCATAAGAAGATTCCAATTTCTCTACGTCCTTGCCAATATTAACTATTTTCTTTAAGAATTATATTATTATAGTCCTCCCAGTAGAGATAAAGTGTATTTCATTGTAGTTTTGGTATGAATTTCCCTAATTCCTAATGATGTTGGTATTTCCCTAATTCCTAATGATGTTGAGTATTTTTTCATGTACCTATTGGTCATTTGTATTTCTTCTTTGGAGAAATGTCCATTCAAATCCTTGCTCATATTTTAATTAGGTTGTGTTGTTGAGTTGTAGTATCTCTTTATATATTCTAGATATAGAATTTTATCACAGATATGATTTACAAATATTTTGTAGATTGTCTTTTCAATTTCTTAGCAATGTCCTTTGATGTACAAAAGTTTTTAATTTTGATGTGGTCCAGTTTATCTATTTATTCTTCTTGTTATTTTTGCTTTTGGTGTCATATCTAAGAATCTATTGCCAAATCCAAGGTCGTGAAGACTGCCCCTATGTTGTCTTCTAAAAGTTTTATGGCTTTAGCTCTTATATTTAGGTTGTTGACCCAATTTAAATTAATTTTTGTATATGATGTGAGGTAGAGATACAACTCAATCCTCTGCATGTAGAAATCCAGTTGTGCTAGCACCTCTGTTGAAGAGAAAATTCTTTCCTCATTGAATGGCCTTGGTACTCAGGTCAAAAATCAACTGGCCATAAATATATGGGTTTGCTTATGTAATCTCAGTTCCATTCTATTGGTCTATATGTCTATCTTTATGCCTTTCATGACTTTTTGGGTTGCTTAATTAACACACTGAAGGTTACTTCATTTTCTATTGCTGCTATAACAAATTATTACAAATTTGATGGCTTAAACAAAAACAAATTTATTATCTTATAGTTCTAGAGGACAGAGTTCCACAATGGGTTTCTCTGACATAAAACCAAGGTTCCAGCAGGGCTGCATTTTTTTCTGAAAACTCTAGGGAAGAATCCATTTCCTTATTTTTTCAGGAGTCAAGAAACCACCCACATTTCATAGCTCATGGCCTTCTTCCATCTTCAGAGACAGAAGTGGTAGGTTGAGTCCTTCTTACATTGAATCACTGTGACTTTTGCTTCATCATCATGTTTCTGTCTCTGTCTCTGACCCCTCTTTTGCCTCCTTCTTTTACTCCTGTGATTATATCAGACCCACCTAAACAACCTAAGATAATCACCCTATTTTAAGTTCAGCTGATTAGCAAATTAAATTTCCCTTTGCCATGTAATATATTCACCAGTTTCAGGAATTAGGACATGGACACCTTTAGGGAGCTATTGTACTACCTTCCATAGCCACTCCAGTTCTGGATTTGTAGTCATTTGATACAATAAATTTCCCTATAGTTAAAGTCTATATAGTTTGAGGCTGAGCCTGATGTACTCACCAGTCGCCTTATCACCACTCACCACAGTGCCTGAAATATAGTATATAATTGATAAATACTATTGAAAAATATATTTATTGATGCTAAATATATTTATCGATATATTTAGTACCAGGATCATTTATGCCAGTGATTTTCAAACTAGGTCCTGTAGAATTCTAAAGTTTAATTCCTGTGCTTTAGGAACCACTTGAGGTGGGAAGGAGAAACTGCTGAGGAAGAAGCTGAACCTTGCTTCAATCCAAGCAGTTTGCCTTTGTTTATTTCATATTTTGAGATTCTGTGTAAAACTGTATTTATAAGAAGTCTACTGATACAGGAAGTTAAAAAAGAAAACACTGGGATTAGGTCATTGACAATATAGCACAATTCCAAAATGTTTGCTTCAGGAAGATGTTGATTTTATAAGATAAACTGAACCAGCTGTCTAGGTGAGTTACCCTTGTAGTGAGAAGGACGTGCTTCATGTGGTGCCCAGCTGAAACTGGGTTGAGTAGAACTGGAGCATGAGACAGTCTCTTTAAAACTCAGCATTCTAAATATAGTTTCCTGTTCAATCCCTCAAATATTTTCTTCCAATTAAGCAATTCCCTTGGCCCTATAATTTCAGAAAACTCCTTGGGATTCAGTTGGAAATGAAGAACTGCCTTTTCCAAGCTACTGAGAGAAGAAAAGCAATAGTGAGCATGATTAAGTGCTTACCCACTCTGTGCGAAGCACCACGCTAAACAATTTACACACATTATTCCTCATATGTATGCAATCTTTGCCATAATCCTGCAAAGTACACAGTATCTCCATTTTACTGAGAAGAAAACTGGGACGAATAAATACTAATCTGCCCAAGGCCACAAAACTTGGTAGAAGATCTTTTAATATTTCCCTCAAACCCTGGTCTCAAAGACCCCCATAAGAAGAGGGGTCCTTACTCCTTGCTGTCCTTAAATGACCCTTTCATTTACACAATGTCCAGGGCATTCACAGAGATTTCAGATTTAGAGTTATGTTTAAGTGAAAAATAAGCTATATGCAGTGGGAAATCTGCGTAAGATCACACCTTCACTAAGATATAAAATTTCTGGTTGACTTAGGAATAAGTAGGAAGTTAACTGTTGAAATCTCCACAAAAAGTCTAATAAGCTTCCTGAGTGAAGCACAGTAAGCAGTTGAGTAGAGGTCCTTTAGCAAAGATTAAAGAGCCTACCCTGAAGGCAGCCAAACTTGGGTTTGGGTTTGAACCCTGGCTTCAACTGACTGCACAATTCTTCACTCTGCTAAGCTTATGTGTTCTCATATATTAAATGGGGGTAATAATAGAGGCGCAGAGAGGATTAAGCAAGATAATGATAATTGGAAGTGTTTGAAATAGTCCCAGTCATAGAGTAAACAGTAAATATTGCCTGTAACTGAGGGATTTATAAAGCTTTTAGATATGAATTTTACAGATCAGTTCTCATGTAGTAACAATAATAATTAGCCGCAATGACAATGAATCAGTAAAATAACAGTAAAAACTGCTCCCTCCCTTCCCTCATGGTCTATTTTTTCCTCTACAGGAATGGTCCCACCAACATCAGATCTGCTGTAATACATGACATCTTAAAAAACAACTCTCCTGTGTAACACATTTCCCCTTGGCTATCACCTAATTTTTATGCTCCCATTAAAACAAAAATTTTCAAAATCATGTTGATACTGTCTGTATTTCCCTTTCTTCTATTCTTTCACAACCACACTAATGAGATTTTCTTTCCAATACCTCTTTGAAAACCGCTTTTGTCATGATCACCAATGACCTCCTCATTGCTGAACCCAATCCTCATCTTACTTGTCCTCTAAGCAGCGTGTGACACAGATGATCACTTCTTCCTTTTTGAATCATTTTCTTCACTTGGCAACCATACCAGCACTGTGTTCCTTCTATTCTCTCAGTTCTTCTTTTCAGTCTTCTCTTATGGTATCTTCCAGAACTCTCTTACTAGAATTCTCTTGACCTCAGGTCTCTCCGTCCTTTAGCTAAGCCCACTTTCTAGTGATCTTATCCAGTTCCATGCTTTAAATACCATATATACGCGAACAGCTCTTAAATGTATCTCTCTAACTGCAGCCTCTCCTTTGAATTCCAGATTCGTATTCCAATTGCCCACTGGACATTTCCATTTGGATGCCCAGTAGGTATCTCATATATAATGTTTCCCAATCTTAACTCCTATTTTCCTATTTCTATCCTCCACCTCCACTCTTCCTTAACTCTATAAATGGCAACTCCATTTTCTTTTTCAGTTGCTCAGGTCAAAAACTTTTTTTGACAACCTCCCCCACCACTCCCAGCCACACCCAATCCAAGCAAGTCCTATTACCTCTACCTTCAATCTGACCTCAGTCTAATAATTTACCCTAAAATCTAATAAACAATCACAGTGTTCCTTATTTTAAAATTTACACCAGGTAGTGTTACTCCTTTGCCTAAACATCCTATAATGGCTTCCCATCTTATTCAGAATAAAATCCAAAGTTTTTACTATAGTCTACAAGGCCCTTCATGATGTTATCCCTATTTCTCTGATTTCATCTTCCAGTATTTTCCTTTTGGCTCACTCCACTCAAGCCAAACAGAACCCCTTAGTGTTCTTGAATAATCCAAAGCTTTGCCCTAACTTTTTTTTTTGTTTGAACCATTCTTCCCACTTATTTCTATGTACCTTGCGCCTTCATTTATTCAAGTGTCTGTTCAAATGTCACCTTACCGGAGAAACCTTGAAAGTCATCCCATCTCTAACATTCTCTATTCTTTGCCTTGCCTCATTTTTCTTCATAGCAGTCATCACTAGTTAGAATATTAAATTTTTTGCTATGTGTCTTCCTCATTGTAATAGAATTTTCCTAAGTCCATGGACTTTGTCTTTATTATTCATTGCTATAGCCTAAATGCATAGAACAGTACACAGCACATTGTAGAAGCATTCCTAAATATTTATTGAATTCATAAATCATTTGTTAAGGCCCTACTATGTAACCATTATCTTAATCAATCCTTACAACCACTTGGGGTTAAATGCTTAGGTGCTATGTCACAAGTCTGATGTTCTCGTTGTATCAAGTTGGACAAGTTACTTTGCCTCCCTAAACTTGTTTCCTCATCTGTATAATAGGAAATAATATCTATTTCAAGGTATATTGTGAATATTTAAAGGACTAATATGTGAAGAGTTTTGCATAATGCCTAAAAGTTGTCTAATATTAATATAGGTAAGAAAAGTAAGAATCAGAAAGGTTAAAATCTACATAGGTCATGAAATCCACAGATAGATTATAAAAATAGAAGGAGAGGGCTGGATAAGGAACCTAGAGCTCTAATGCTGGAAAATTTGTTTATTTGTGTTTGTTTTACTGTTCTTGAAACTAAATCTAGACAAACAGCTTTTCCCTTTCCATTTGTTCCTAAATCTAAAGAGCAAAGTGAAGCCTTTGTTTTCAAGTTTTATGAGATCCTGCTGAGGTGTCCTGTTTTCTGTAATAAGTACTAACATTTTTCTATTTTTATTTATTCACACAACAAACATGAATCAGAATTTATAATCTACTTGGGAACATAAACCACATGTTTTGATGAAAAGGAAATTAAGAGAACTGACAGAGTGCTAAGGAAATTCAGGGGTAAGAGGCATAGTTTTATTTCTTAGTAGGTGAGGACTCTCCTATTCCTTCCCTTACTCCCAATCCATAGGGCAGTTTCTTTGTAAACTCCTTGCTATATAAACACAATACATGAGAATGACTGACATACATACATATTTTTCTCCTAAGTGTTAAGGATTCCTGTTTAAGTTCCTAATATCGATTTCTTGAAACAAAAATGCAGAGATAATTTTTGGGGTAGTTAACTAAAGTGTTTTCTATTCATCTCATCTGGTCTGCACACGTAAGTGGTGCCTCTGGGTACACCATAAAAAGAGCTTTAATTAAGAGCAAACACACTTGGGTTTTACTTATCTTGGGTCCACTAATCAGATTCAAGATAAAGAGTTCCTTGCAGGGAGAGGGCTGTGGAGCAGATACTTGTTTTCCCCAAAACTTTTTGTCTACTTCTGCAGTTATATTAAAAAAAAAAAAAAGCCACATATATTCTGTAGGATTATTTACAACCTCTGGAGAGAACGAACATGAAGCATTAGTGTGCATGGATACTGTCATGTGTTAAGAGAAACACACTTGCAGTGGGCCTGTAACTACAGAATTCTGAGGTTGAATTTCAGGGTTTATTGGAGTAAGGGAGTGATTCATAGGGATGTTGATATTTTAGCATTTTCAAGGGAATTTAGAGATTATCCTAGGAGAAATGAAGGGGAATGCTATATGTCTCAACTCTTATTTTTAATGAGGGTGAATTTGCTGGGATGTCAAAAATTGGATAGTCCATCTACCAAATCTCTGTTTTACGTATGAATTTTTTTTTTTGCCATCTTATTCCTGTCAAAAGGTGTTGCCAAGAATCATTCCTGTCATGGTGTTTAGTGCCAGCACTGTCCAAATAAGAAGCTGTTCAATGTGAGAAAGAATTGGCTTCAGAGGCACAGATGCTATATTAGTGTTGGAAGTATTCCTGTGTGGAAGCTTCTCTGCTTCACACTGAATAAAACTGTATGATATTTACTACCATTTAATCCAGATACCCCCTCCCTCCTTCTACTTATAGTAACTGCACTGTATGGTTGTTGTTGTTTTTTAACTACATCTGTACTGCAAATATAAAAAATGCATCAGCTATAAGTAGAGTTGTGACAATAAGACAAAATTCTTGCCATTACTTCTTTCACTCAAAGCCCTGAAACTCTTGCTTATGATTCTATCTCCCAAAGTGAAACCCCTCAGCAAACCTCTCTAAGCCTCAGCATCCACATTAGAAAATTAGAAATTATAATACCTACCACACACACAAAAAAAGTTGCCAAGATTTAAATTATAACCTTCATATGCCATTGAGCGCATACAGCACAGGAGACATAAACAATAAATGCTATTAGAAGGGAAGTAGAGGGCAAAGGCTTGTCAGCAAACACACCTAATTTCCATCCTGCTCTACTACTTATAAACTATGTAATCTTAACCTTAAACTGGCCAACATAATTTCTCTGAGCCTCAGTTTTCAGAATGAATCAGAATATTACCCATCTTGTAGACATGGGATAATGAAATGCGATAATACATCTAAAGTGCTTACCACAGTGCCAACACATTCTAAATGCTCTGTACATTAGCCATTATTATTAATTCATTACTTCTTGAATGCTTGGATAAATATTAATAATATTTTAGCATATTTTCAGGAAAATCTTTGTGAAAATAAGTTCATTCATGAAGACTGACATGGGGACCTTCTATATATAAGTAGAGAATTATACAGCCCTAAAAAAGAGAAAATTATAGAGTACTCCTAAATTGATCAGATCATTTTAAAACCTCTCAGTCTGGATATATCCATCCTTGCATACAGGTATATATACATGCCTGATCCAAGTCTTATTGAGAAGTCCATAGCTTTCTGAGCTTCCAGCTGTGTCTTCCCCTAGAAGAAGCTAGACATCCAAAGGACAAGTAGCTCTTATCTGGCCCTCTGGGGTCTTGGCCTCAGCTAGATTGATCTCCTAAACCAGTTATTTGGGCTCCTGCTCAACAGCTCTCTGGATCCCAAATTTCATGAACTCACATCTCCTGCTGGAGCTAGGCTTTTGGTCTCTAGTTCTCCTGGAATCCAGAGTCATTTTGTCTCATATACATGCTTGTTTTCCTATTTCCAGTTAACTCTGAATAAAAAACTACCGACACACAAAAACTATCCATCATTCAATACAAATACACAGAGACACTCCCACCAAAGAGACCCAATGCATACAGTCAAAGCAATGAGAAGGAAGCCACTGAAAATGCAGTTGGAATCACAAACCTTCCAGCACCAAGGGGGTTTTATGGTTGTTCCCATGTTCAGTGAAGGATGTGACATTCTGAAATTTAAAAAAATTAAATATATATATATGTTTTGTGAATACATCACCACATGAAAATCAATCTGGAAATATTTAAGTTTTAAAAAAAAAGAAATATTTAACTTCTAAAATTTTTTAAAAAGTCATTTGGTTCATTAATTCACTTTTCAACAAATGTATAGAAAAGTAAGAACAATGGCTAACATTTATTGAGCATTTTCTGTGTAAGATACTGTCCTAAGCACTGAAAAATGATAATCATACTAGGAAGTTAATAATCACAAGATCTCCACCTTACTAAGTAAATTGAGGAACAGACAGGTTAAATAATTTGCCCAAAGTTACAATGGCAGTAAGTGATAAAACCAGGTACTTACTAAATGCAAGGCACTTTGCCAGAGGCAGAGCATACAAAAGTAATAATATCTAGTCTCTGTTTTCATGAAGTTTATGTTCAAGTGACAACATCAGACAAAAAGAGTAAACAAAATAATGTCAAATAAGCACTATAAAGGGAAGAGAAAGTAGGATTATGCTATGTTATGAACTGAAATGTGTCTCTCCAAAATTCCTATGTTGGAATTCCCTAGTACTTCCAAATGTGATTGCATTTGGAGATAGGGCATTTAAAGAGATTTCTAAGACTAAATGAGGTCATATCATTAGGGTCCTATGAGGAGAAGAGAGGTGGGGACACAATCAGACACAGAGAATGTGTGAAGTGTGTGAAGACATCTGAAGGAGACAGCCATCTACAAGCCAAGGGGAGAGGACTTCAAAAGAATCCTACCCTGCTAACACCTTGATCTCAGACTTCCAGCCTCCAGAACTGTGAGAAAATAAATTTCTGTTGTTTATGTCACTCAGTCTGGGGTGCCTTTGCTATGGCAGCCCTAGAAAATAATATAGCAATCAAAGAAAGCCTCTCTCTCAAGTGAGAATATTTAAAATTAGGACTCGCAGAATAGAAGAAAGTCCCAGACGAAGGAAAAAGAGCAGAGGCCTTGAGGGGAGAATTAAACACTTTAAACATTCTTCTGGTCTCAGAAGTCATCACAGCCACTTCACTGAGTGATTACTCACAAAACACTTTATAATTTGGGAAGTGTTTTACAGCATTATTCTCAATTAATCACCATAATAGTCACAAGAAGCAGATATTAATAGATTCATTTTGCAGATGGAAATGAGGGCACCAGAGATGCCAAGTGACTAGAACTTGCACCTAGTTCCTTTGATGTCAAAACCAACATTCTTTTAGAAGTTCCCTTCTAACCAAGACCATTCCCATTTTGTATGAAAGGTTCTGGCAATCATAAGGCCATATCCCACAGGGAAAGGCAGATTAAGAGCTGAGAAATTATAAACAGGGTAGAGTACTTCTTCATCTCTTCATGTTTCACATCCCAACCCCCATACCCTCTTCTTATTGTCCTCAATAATGATGGTGTTAGAGTATGGGTTTTATTGGTTTTTAAATCTGTTTTCATGAATAGATATTTTAATTGCTTTAATTGCCCCCTTCACTTAGACTGGGTAGACCCATGAATTCTCTTCAAAATGACTTTGAGTTTAACTGTAGCCTTTGCAAAATGGAACCTCAACAACTACCTACCATGCTTGCCAGCAGGACAGGAGGAAGTAGTGCAGGCAAGGGAGATTTCCATACAACACATGTGCTCTAAGTACAAAATTACCATAATTAGAGATGGCAAAGCCTGAGAAGTCTATCTCCAGGAGGGTCAATGAAAGATTACAAAAATGTTTAGTCTAGGCTGGTCCCATTATCCTAATGGTACATAAAGTGAGCAAACCATATATGCTTTCTCTAGCAGACTATTACATGATCTAATCAAATATAGTTTTTGCATATTTGTAAAATGTCATGACCCATAACTCTATCATATTTCACAGTTTTTCCCACTGAAGCCTGTGGGAATCTGAAAGTATAAACAAAACACACTGATTGTCCATTAGAAGTTATTCAATAAATATTTTTGAGGATCTGTTTTGGAGAAGGCCCTCCATTAGTACTGTGAAGGTCATAAAAATAGTTAAGATTAAGACTAGCTCACAAAATGAATGTAAAACTCTAACAGAAGGATGTCATCCTTACTTATATCTATAATTCAAAGGCAGAATTTGTAAATGGTAGAGAAAGTATTGAGAAGGGGAAGGAGGAATTCACATCTAATTGTGAACATTAGGGAGCCCTTCATGGACGAGAAAGTACTTAAACTGGGCCTTGAAAGGTGGTTGGGATTTCAACTGGTAGAGATGATAAAGGGCCAACTTTCTGATGAAGGGGAAAAACCTGAACAGAAATAAGAAAAAGGGAAGTCAGGGGCACCTTGGTGGCTCAGTCGGTTAAACATCAGTTTCTTGATTTCAGCTCAGGTCATGATTTCAGGGGTGTGGAGCCTGTTTAACATTCTCTCTCTCCTTCTCCCTCTACCCTTACCCTCCTCCAAAAAAAAAAAAAAAAGCCATTTCAGGGGACAATTTGATGAGAGTTGGCATATCAGGCTGATCATTTGTAAACAATATAGAGCCAGCTCAGGCATTTAAATAAGGGGAAGTCTAACAGCGAATGCCTACCATGTACCAGGCACCAAGTCTGGACTATTACATATGAGTTTATACTTCAGTCCCCACAATCCAAACACAACACACTAAGGTGGAGAAACTGAGGCTTAGGAGGTTCAAACAGAATCAGCAATGGGAATGACATGAACAGAACTATACTCCAGATGATGAGTCTTGCAACCATTTAGGAAGAATACCTATTTATTATCAGAAACAAGGAAGTGAGGAAAAGATGATTTAGGATCTGGGTAATGACATGCTGACTTTGAAGTGAGTAAAAGGTAAGTGGAGATTTCCAAATAGTAATTTTAAACATAAGGATGGAACTGATTTGAGAGGTCAGAGCTAGATATAGATTTTTTTTAAAGATTTTATTTATTTATTTGACAGAGAGAGACACAGCAAGAGAGGCGACAGAAGCAGGGGGAGTGGAAGAGGGAGAAGCAGGCTTCCCATGGAGCAGGGAGCCCAATGCAGGGCTCGATCCCAGGATCCTGGGATCATGACCTGAGCTGAAGGCAGACGCTTTAATGACTGAGCCACCCAGGCGCCCTCAGAGCTAGATATAGATTTGAAAATCATTCCTACAGAGATGATAGTTTAAGTCATGGAAAGCACAAGATAGCAAAAGGAAAAATTAAGAGATGATGGAAGACACAACCTTGGGAAACACCACTATTTAGGGGGCAAGAGGAAGAAGGCATGCCAGTGAAGCAGAGAAAAATGGAAAATGAAAGAAATATTAAGGTGGAGAATAGCAAAGCTCAAATTCTTATCATATAATAATCACAAATCTATCCACAAAGTCAGAGATGAAGATGAAGGGGATGAAAGAAGAGGAGAGTAGAGTAAGAAGCTTGAGAAAAACACAGAAGATTTTGAAAGGTGTGGGAAATGCAACAGGAAGTCAATCTGACAGGAATGAAAAATAATGCCAAAAGCAGCAATGAGGTCCAGCTAATGTTAAAGCAAGGATTTGTGGTAAAGTCAGAGAGAGGGATACTGGGACTTTGTCTAGGAATACTGATAGCCTGTGAACAAAAACAAGTCGTGAAATAACAAGAAATAACAAGAATAACAGGGGAAAGAGACTAGATGGTGGTAGAACCCATCATGGAGCCCAGACTGAGAAGAGAAGTAAGTGTGCGCTGCTTTTTCCCTTTATCTCTGACATTCCCAATTGTGGTTAAATGATTTTTTTAAATGCAAAAATCAATGACGTTCAAACTTTAAATATCCAAAATGAGCATCTAAACCAACTTGTTTCCTTTGGGAAAACAGGTACATCAGCCATACTAAAGGAAATAAAATATGTACATTGTTCAACAATGTTGAATTTGACCAAATTTCCCCCTATGATTACCAAGCTATAAACCAAATTCTGACTTTATATAAGCCTAGTGGCCTTCACGTTTTTCTGTGTGGAAGATGGCATGATCAGGTAGAAAGAACTCAAGTTTGGAGTCAGAGAGATCCATAAGGAGAATCTTTGCATTATCATTTACTAGTGTAACATGAGGAGGTTATGTTTCCACTGTAAGTTCATTTACTTAGAGATAGGATTTAAATGTGCACTCATTGAGATATGATATGTAAACCAAAGAAATATTTACTACAGTGCTATTAAATGCCTTTAATATGCCAAGTTTATGTAAGAAACTGGGATTTAAAAAGATGAATAAGACACCAAAGAACAGTTCTACATGCAAGGAACTAGCAGTCTAGAGAAGATAAGCGGCATTTAAATAAATACAATGCAATAACAAAAGAAGGATGCAGAAGATGCAGATGAAATATAGAGGTGGGAAAGAATATCTATTTTAAAAGGTGTGCAGGAGGGCAGGTGTTTATAGGAAAAACTTCCTGGAGAAAGTGACAGCTAACATTTCCAAGTGCTCCATAGATAAAGTGACAGCTAACATTTCCAAAAGCTCCATAGATCCCTCCTCCTTATGTACATATTCATAGATAGACCTTGAAAACCTAAAGACCACTACCTCCAAAAGATTATTTTGAGTTTCTTAAAAACTGATCATAATCTCCATGTGTTTTTCTCCTCTTTCATCTCCTCTAGACTGCTGGACTTTTTTTTTTTTTCTTCAAAATAGTGATTTTATTTTCTTTGAATATACACCCATGAGTGGGATTGCTGAATCATATGATAGCTCTATTTTTAATTTTTTATGAAAGATTTAACCTCCATACTGTTTTCCATAGTGCTTGCACCAATTTGCAGTCCCACCAATAGTGCATGAGGATTCCCTTTTTCCCACATCCTCACCAACACTTGCTATCCTTTGCCTTTTTTTAATAGCCATCCTAAGAGGTGCACGATGATGTCTCACTGTAGTTTTGATTTTTTTTTATTAAGTTCAATTAGCCAACATATAGTACATCAGTAGCCTTTGATGTAATGTTCAACGATTCATTAGTTGCGTAGTAGTTGCACTGAAGTTTCTATTTGCATTTCCCTGATTAGTGATGTTGAGCATCTTTTCATGTGCTGGTTGACCATTTGTATGTTTTCTTTGGAAAAATGTCTACTCAGGTCCTTTGCCCATTAAAAAAATTTATATTTGGTCTTTTGCTCTTGAGTTGTATGGGTTCCTTATATATTTTAGATATTAACTCTTTATCAGATAGGTGGTTGGCAAATATTTTCAGATAAATATTGTCTTTTCATTTTGTTTATTGTTTCCTTTGCTGTTCAGAATTTTTTATTATAATTATGTTATGTTAATCACCATACATTACATCATTAGTTTTTGATGTAGTGTTCCATGATTCATTGTTTGCGTATAACACCCAGTGCTCCATGCAGAATGTGCCCTTTTTAATACCCATCCCCAGGCTAGCCCATCCCCCCACCCCCCTCCCAAGACCCCTGGACTTTTAAAGGTGGAAAGAGCCATAGAAATCCCAATCCAAATCTCTAATTTTATAGGTGAGAAAACCAGAGCCCAGAGAGTTCCAGTGACATATTTGTCCATAATTAAACAGCCGGCAGAGCTGAGCCCAAACTAAGATCTCTCTTGTTTCCATTTCACAAACCCAGAATCAAGTGCCAAAAAAAAAAATCCCTTTAGAAATGTTTTTGACACCAAATGATAATTATCTTTGGAGTAGTGATAGCACTGCTCCTCTCCTCTCCTAAGGGTTGGCCAGGTCCTTCTTTTACTAAAATGACATCTCATCTACTCTAAACTCCTTCTTTCCTCTGTCACTTATCCCTCGGTTTCCTGAGAAATTAGGTTAAATAATACCAATAGGAAATGATGCATTATCAATCTTTATTAATGCTGATGATAACTACTGTATTCAGATTACTTTACCTTTTTTTTTTCATAAATCCTAAACATGTTCTAGGCAGTACAGCAAATGGCACAAATAATACCTTGACCTGTAACTGACATAACATAAGGGGCAATGGAAGCATTTTCCATGCAACATTCATGTATTTTTAAAGCATAGGACAGTGTTGAAGTTACTTAGATTTTGAAGCCTGATCCATGAGGAAAAGAGACTGTTTCTGTCAATCATTTGATATCTGATATACCTATCTCAATAAAATCCAGGCTTATTTGATGATCTTCTTGACTGAGTGAAAACATACCCATGGTACACTTAGGGAATTATAATGAACCAAGAATGCTTTTTATTTTGCCTTTAAACTTCATTTTCTGGATATGCAAAATATCTTTCTTAAAATCTTCTTACTTTTGTCATCTTCTTTAAGCACAGTTTTTAATGAAAATAGAAAAAGGCTTATTCTGATTCTGCAAAGAGATCTGAGGAAATCAGGTAAAAGAATTCTAGAATTTTAATTAAGTTTAAATCAAGTGTTTGTTTTTTGGCTTATTTGAATGGCTGGGGTTTTTGTTTTTGTTTTTGAACTTGGCCAACACTGGTTTTGATTGTCTGCAAAACCCAAATTTTCAGGTATTTGCTAATTCCACAATTCACTTTATGTAATAAATATTTAGCTAAAAACACACATATAGGTCTTCTGAATATGCATGATAAATGTCTTTTTGAACAGTGTAGATTCATGATTGGAAAAAAAAAGAAGAAACCACTTGTGCTCACATTGGTCAACAGCTCCCCTTCCATCTTTCTATAAGAAAGTCCTGAAAACTTGAACATCCAATTTTTATTTATCTCAAGAGTTATTTTAGAATAACTATTTACAAATTCCCTAGTACAAGGAATATACAAATTTATATATTTCCAAAAGGGATGGAAAGGATCAGAAAATGGTCTTGCTATCCTCTTGCATGTTTGTAAATGTTCTTTCATAATTACATATGTCAAACAGTATTCAAAGCAGTATAATACGGTGCTCTTTTATCTACTTTATAGGGAATGATAGCTGCTTACCATATCCCAATTGTTTCCAAAAATCCCACCAGTTTGCCATCTAGTAATTCACTAAAAAGAATTAATGGAGAAGAAAAAATCTGGTACTCAGTTACCTAAAACACAAGCCACATTATCAAGAATGATGAAAATGGCTAAGAGAAAGTAAGACATGCAAATGTCCTTTATTAGTACAAAGGAAAAGGAATGCATATTTCCTCAATAAGGGGGACAGTGAACTACATTCAGTACTGTCTAATTCAAGGCTTTCTGAACTTTTTGGTTCTTTTTCCTACTCTCATCCCACTTCTGGAAAAGAATCTATTCATAGTGGAGGATAAAGGTTACTGAATAAGACTATTATAGAAAGTATATAATTTAGAGTCATTATATCCTACATCTATATAATTTCTATAACTGTTTAGTATAAATAATAGAAAACACTTCAGTATGTTGGCTCTGTGTGTTTCCCCATTATACCATTTGTAAGTTACAATCATTCATTTTTAGCCTAAACTTTTCTTTGTACATGGTATTAAAAGCCACAGTCAAGTTAGATTGTTGGGATATACTTCATGTAAGGGTCATCTAGAAGATTAAGTACACAAACACAACCAACCCTCAGAAACTAACTCATGTAATTATTACTTTTCTAGCTTCTAAAACTTGTTACTGGCATGCTATTTCTTATCTCACAATTCTGCTAAAATTACTTGTTTAGCAACAAGAAAATCTAACAGATGTTTTATGTTCTGCGAGTGTACTGTTCATATTCCCATTCCTCAAAGAGAGATCTACAGCCAATGAAGTTTAAATATACTGTAAAAAGCCTAGCAATGTGGAATGTGATTTGTCACTGTTACATTCCACGTGACATGCAAGCTGACTCCATGGTGAATTTTGCATCAGCCAAGCAAGAGACTACTGGAGAGAATACTTCAAGTTTTAAAAGTCTACTACAAATGCATATGTTTATCAGTCATATTCTAAATGGAGCTTAATTCAGAGAGAATGTCATGGCTATTAGACTTTATTGGGCTGGATTATATAATGCAAAGAGAGCTGGATCTGCAGCCAAAATAATTAAGTTTGAGTCCCTCTCCATTAATGCGCTATGTGGCCTAATGTAAGACTTAACTCTTAACCTCGCTGTATCCTAATTTCTCATCTGTTTTTTTTTTAATTATCAAATGAAACTAACTTACAAATAAGATAAGGTAGGTGGAGAGCATTTGGAAAATTTGGAAGC
Organism: Neomonachus schauinslandi; assembly: GCF_002201575.2. NCBI lineage: Eukaryota > Metazoa > Chordata > Mammalia > Carnivora > Phocidae > Neomonachus > Neomonachus schauinslandi. The sequence goes on from NC_058406.1 coordinate 61,041,515, forward strand.
TCCATATGCACACAGATAATTGCTATTGTTATTATCCAGACATTTCAAGAAAAGGATTCTTGGCTTGTGTTGTAGCTATTGGCTATATACATATTTATAGACAATTCAACAATTTGCGCATTTGGGGTTTGGAGTTTGAATCATCTGAATAATGGCAGACCTTCACTCTTCTAAGACCTATCTGTACAACACAAAACAGGATCAAGCATTTGTTCATGGAAACCTGTAGGTGGCCAAACTCAAGCCAAGCTAGAAAATCTCATGGTCAATTAACAATGTCTCTGAAATTTTAAGTTCCTTGATCATTGCTTCAAATATCCTACTAGTTTAAGAAATCTGGCCATAATTGTTCTGGTAATTCTCATCCTGATTCATTTATTACTAAGAAACTTGGCTATTGTCTTAGTCCATGCAGGCTGCTAAAATAAAATGCCACAGACTAAGTGGCTTATAAGCAATAAAAACTTATTTCTCATAGTTCTGGAGACTGGAAGTCCAAGACCAGGTGCCAATGTGGTCAAGTTCTGGTAAAAGAATTCTTCTGGGTTGCAAATTACTCCCATAGTGGAAGAGGCTAGAGAGTTCCGTGGGGTTTCTTCTATAAGAACACTAATCCCATTCATGAGGGCTCCACCCTCAAGACCTAATCACTTCATAAAGGCCCCACCTCCTGATACCATCATAGTGGGCATTAGGATTTCAATGTATGAATTTTGGGGAGACAAACATTTACACCACAGCACCTTCCAAATAAACTGTAGTCACAATGAAAAGAAAAAACTGAAGGTCAAAATTTATAAAAATTGAGTAATTTAGAACAAGAGACGTATCTAAAGATGCTGTCCCCTCTTCTTCCTATTCCTAATATCATCCGCTAGCCAATTTTTTCAAAACTCAATGTCTGGTCATATTCCATCATCCAGCTACCCAGAAGAGAAAACACCTGCTATGGTTTTAGAAATACAACACAAAGGAAAATTAAGAAGTTGTAACTAGCCAGAATATCTTATTAGATATTGTCTGCCTCCTTACACCTAATCTGGAGGTATATTACAAATTTACTAAATGGCTATTGCTCTGGCCTGAATGTTTGTGTCCCCCCAAAATTCACATGGTAGAATCTTAATGCCCAATGTGATGATGTTAGGAGGTGGGGCCTTTGAGAGGTGATAAGATAATGAGGGTGTAGCCCTTATAAATGGGATTAGTGTTCTTATTAAAGAGACCCCAGAGAGCTCTCTAGCCCCTTCCATCATGTGAAGATATATGAGAAGTCTGCAACCCAGAGAGGAGCCCCCATTTGACTATGCTGGCACCCTGATCTCAAATTTCCAGCCTCCTGAACACAAGATAAATTTCTGTTTTTTATAAGCTATCTAGTCTGTGATATTTTGTTACAGCAGCCCAAATGGACTAAGATAGTTATTGTTTGAATAAAGGATATAGTATGCAAGATTTCAGAAACTAGAATTTATATATATTAGAATTAATGTCATTTGGAATGGAGTATTCTTTTTTAATTTTTATTTTTTTATTATTATGTTCAATTAGCCAGCATATAGTACATCATTAGTTTTTGATGTAGTGTTCAACGATTCATTAGTTGTGTATAACACCCAGTGCTCATCACCACACGTGCCCTCCTTAATACCCATCACCCAGTTACCCCATTTCCCCACCCCTCTCCATTTTGTAACCCTCAGTTTTTTTTCCTGGAGTCCCGAGTCTCTCATGGTTTGTCTCCCTCTCTGATTTTTCCCCATTCAGTTTTCCCTCCCTTCCCCTATGGTCCTCCATGCTATTTCTTATGTTCCACATATGAGTGAAACCATATGATAATCATCTTTCTCTGCTTGGCTTATTTCACTTAGCATAATCCCCTCCAGTTCCATCCATGCCAATGGAAATGGTGGGTATTCATCCTTTCTGATGGCTGAGTAATATTACATTGTATATATGAACCACATCTTTATCCATTCATCTGTTGAAGAGCATCTCGGCTCCTTCCACAGTTTGATTATTGTGGACATTGCTGCTACAAACATTGGGGTGCATGTACCCCTTCTTTTCACTACGTCTGTATCTTTGAGGTACATACCTAGTAGTGCAATTGCTGGGTTGTAGAGTAGCTCTATTTTCAACATCTTGAGGAACCTCCATACTGTTTTCCAGAGTGGCTGCACCAGCTTGTATTCCCACCAACAGTGTAAGAGGGTTCCCCTTTCTCCACATCTTTGCCAACACTATTGTTTCCTGTCTTGTTAATATTTGCCATGGAATGGAGTATTCTGATTAATCAACAGCTTGGACAAAACGTGAGGTGTATTCCATATAGTTTACGCCACTTGTCAAATATTAGAATAGGTTAGAACTTTCCAGAGCAAATTGGATTTTTATTTGCCAGATACTATGTTAAATCCTTTATATGTATTAACTAGCTTAAACCTTTTTACAGCCTGTGAGGAAGATACTACTATCCCTGTTTACAGATGAGAAAACTAGTCACAACGCTTGTAGGTATTGAAATCAGGATTCAGATCCAGATTGGCCTAACTCTGCAGCTGATAATTCTATTACACTATAACCTCCTGCTTTTATGAACCAATGTCTTTGAATACCAATTACCATTTCAGTGTTTTGAAATGCACAGCAGAAAAACACCTGTAATTGACAGAATGCTGAGGGAGTAAGCTTTACTGTTCCAAAGTCTGTCCCCAGTGTTCAAAGGCTGGTGCAACACCCACAGGAAAAATCTCTGGTTAAATCTGGCTAAATGAGGCAAAGACTGAAGCACCTGACAGGGCTGCAATCCAGAAAAATGTTGATCCAATAACCTGCCTAACTGTCTATAGCAGCTAATCTTCCAGCAGGATTAGCTGACTGCAACTCTGATGCGAAGCAGCTGTGTAAGGTTGCTTCTGGGTAGCCAGATTTCTATTATCTCCCTTTTATGGAGGGCAGCAGTAAATTGCCCATGCTCTAAGGTCAGCAGCAGTTCTCAAAGACCTTTCTAGACACTTCCAGGCCAACTGGCTGGGGACACATGACTAAGAGCTCAAACTAAGCAACTTGAACATAGGCTTAAGAGCTAGAGTTTGTTGCTTAAAAGAATGCACTTCCACCAGACTTCCAAAACAGATGTGCAAACACACGACCATAAAACAAGGATTGTTTCCCTCTGTTCTGCATGGTGGCCAGGCAGAAGAGCATGGTTTGCCAACAACAAACCAGCTACTACAGGTGGAATGTCCAGTTACTCTAATCTGAAGAAATATTTCAGAACATTTATTTCACTTTTTGGTCCTTTTCCATTAGTTATTTAGAAGCTTCATGGCTAAATTTTCATGGATGCCTTAAAGAAAATGTTATTAATATCTTCATCCACTATAAACTGAACATGACCTTAAAATCTCTATGAAATGAATGTGATTTTTCCTTCAAGTGGAAGGAAAAATAAGGACATCAACAGGATAAAAAATTCAATTCATAATACCACTCTTTAAAATGTTAAATACAACTACATGACATCAGTGCTCTCATTAATGAAGAAAATATAAGTTTGTTTGTATGTTTCAAGAATATCAGTGTGTACATACATATAATAAGAAATAAAATTTGCATTTCTTTTTACTTTTTTTTTTAAGATTTTATTTATTTGTCAGAGGGAGAGAGCACAAGCGGGGGGAGCACCAGGCACAGGGAGAGGCAGGCCCCCCGCTGAGCAAGGAGCCCGATGAGGGACTCGATCCCAGGACCCTGGGATCAGGACCTGAGCCGAAGGCAGACGCTTAACG